>NC_080671.1:198177991-198477991 GCF_030247195.1 Topomyia yanbarensis | reverse complement strand
TCTGATCATCAACGATCTATTGGAGTATACATAATATCATTGTCTCATTGTGATAAAATTCGTCTATGACAAACCAAGAGAACACTAGAAATTCGGTTTGATGACCTTTTTGCAGAAATAGCAAAAGCTTCGTTAGAATCAGATAAGCAAAAATTCCAATTTTTGATTTTTAAAGAGACTTACAAGAAATAAACACAATAAAAGTATTTCTGTGTATTTCTGCTAATACTATAGTGTTCTAATAGGCTAATTGAAGTGTCACAAAGATCCCCAGTATTTTGAAATGAATCGCAACTATACACAACCATCTTAACAGGGTGTCGGTTTTACCCCAACAGCGCACATTTTTTTATAAAAGCAATTAAAAATATTGAATTTTTCAAACTCGTCTTCAATGCACCTAGTTGATCATAGGACAGGCCGATAATAATAGATACTGAAAAATGGGGTGATTTGAAAAGCTTTCGTTCGGTTAAAACCTTAAAATCTACCAACGAAATTTTACATCCAGACGAGTATGAACGCTGCTGTCGAATGTTTTGTTAATTTTTATGACATTCGGCGCACTAACGTAAATCCAATTTTTCTTCAAATGCTCTAAATAAACGTACTAATAATATTGTATCATTATGAAATGAATAAAAATTTGATTTCTAGGAAAAGTTGTGGGGTGTCGGTTTTACCCACAGTGTCGGTTTTTCCCACAATTCCCCTACATATTTTTAGACGCAATACATTTTTTGCTACAAGATTAGAGGGTTTTACCTGACATTGTCCGCTTACTCTAATTTTACCAAGCAAAATTTAAGTTTGAAATCTATCTTCGTACTGTACGTTCACCCACACTTAATTCATGATATCAATGTTTTTCATTCTAATGTTTGTTTAATGTAATTCTGAAAAGATAATCGTTATTAAGTAGGTGTCAATTTGAATTGTTCAAAGTATTTTAATTTTTTTAAGATTGGCTTGTTTTTTAACCTTTGCGTCCCCGTGATAATTTTCACTCATCAATTTAGGTGCTCAATTCGCTCTTGTTTTAACAATTGTCAACGGATTTCAATCAAACCACTTGCAAACGATCGGGAATTCATTCAAGTTTCTGTTATGTTATGTTTCTGTTGCTGTATATGTTGGTCAGGTCAGATAACCGGTTCCGGATATATACGGAAATTCCGTGGGGTCTGTCCGAGGGTCATTTTAGTTATTTTCTTTAACTTTTCAACGTCTAGCTATAAATCTGGTGATATTATGGCCCGTACATGATCAAAACTTATATACAAACCCTTTGAAGTCATTTTGGGATGGTATTGGCCACATCCTGGCATCCTGGAACCGGTTCCGGGGGACCTAGTAAATCCAAAATGCGCTATCTTTACCAAAAGGCATATCAAATATTACAAGATTTCATGAAAAATACACAACGATGCAAATTGCATGCTCATAGACTATTCCTGGACCCTTTCGAAAGCATCCGCGACATCCAAGAACCGATTCCGAGAGATTTCCTTGAACGGAATTCCGGAAACAGCTAGCCTTATCTATGAAAAAATTGAGAAAAAACATACCTATCATGCGGCACATCAAATTATATCACCGTGATGATGTATGAACAATGTAATCTTGTTTTAGGTCATCTAGACATACGGGGACACTTTACGACCGCATCCGGATGTTCCGGAATCCGGTTCCTCGGACCAAACATTTTTGGCGAATATGCCTGTCATGCGGCACATCAAATTACACCAGTTTGATGATCTATGAACATTGCGATCACGTTGTTTGTCATCCGGCCACAAGGGGACACTTTGCGACCGGTTCCGGATGTTCCGGAATCCGGTTCGGTTGCGGCACATCAAATTACACCAGTTTGATGATTTATGAACATTGCGATCACGTTGTATGTCATCTGGCCACAAGGCTGCGACATTTTATGACCGGTTCCGGTTATTCCGTGGTCCGGTTCTTTGGACCAAATATTTTTGGTGAATATACCTGTCATGCGGCACATCAAATTACATCAGCTTGATGATCTATGAGAAATACAATCACGATTTAGCTCATCTGGGCCTACGAGTATACATTTCGACCGGTTCCGGTTATTTCAGAATCTGGTTCAGCGGATAAAACATTTTTGGTGAATATGTTGGACATGAGGTGCATCAAATAACATCAGCTTGATATGCAGAACATAAATTTGGTTTTATTATTTCAAAAACACACTGATTTTTCTTGTAGTTAGTTACGAAAATTGGTGAACTGATGACTTAAAAAAAGTTTCTCACCAGTGCTACTGGTTGTAACAAGTGATCACATTGAATGCATGTTATGTACTGTGTCGTGCTTCTTGCAAACAGGTGTATTGCAGTTGCAACAGACGACTTATGTTTTGATGTCTTTTTTCTGGCTTAAATCCCTCATCTCTTTTTTTGGTCTGAAGAACCGAATTCCGGAGCATCCGGAACCGGTCGAAAAATGTCCCCTTGTGGCTGGATGATGATCGAACTGATGTAATTTGATGTGCCGCATGACACCAAAAATGTTTGGTCCGTAAAGTGTCCAATTGTGGCTGGATGACATACAACGTGATCGCAATGTTCATAGATGATCAAACTGATGTAATTTGATGTACCGCATGACAGGCATATTCACCAAAAATGTTCGGTCCGAGGAACCGGATTCTGGAACATCCGGAACCGGTCGTAAAGTGTCCCCTTGTGGCCGGATGACAAACAACGTGATCGCAATGTTCATAGATCATCAAACTGGTGTAATTTGATGTGCCGCATGACAGGCATATTCACCGAAAATGTTTGGTCCGAAGAACCGGATTCCGGAACATCCGAAACCGGTCGAAAAGTGTCCCCTTGTGGCCGGATGACATACAACGTAATCGCAAAGTGCATACATCATCAAACTGGTGTAATTTGATGTGCCGCATGACAGGCATATTCACCAAAAATGTTTGGTCCGAGGAACCGAATTCCGGAACATCCGGAACCGGTCGAAAAGTGTCCCCTTGAGGCCGGATGACATACAACGTGATAGCAAAGTGCATACATCATCAAACTGATGTAATTTGATGTGCCGCATGACACGCATATTTACCAAAAAATGTTTGTTCCGAAGAACCGGATTCCGGAATATCCGGATGCGGTCCTAAAGTATCCCTGTATGTCTAGATGACCTAAAACAAGATTACATTGTTCATACATCATCACGGTGACATAATTTGATGAGCCGCATGACAGGTATGTTTTTTTTTTCAATTTTTTCATAGATAAGGCTTGCTGTTTCCGGAAATCCGTTCCAGGAAATCTCTCGGAATCGGTTCTTGGATGTCCCGGATGCTTTCAAAGGGTCCAGGAAAAGTCTATGAGCATGCAATTTGCATCGTTGTGTATTTTTCATGAAAATTTGTAATATTTGATATGCCTATTGGTAAAGATAGCGCATTTCGGATTTACTAGGTCCCCCGGAACCGGTTCCAGCATGCCAGGATGTGGCCATTACCATCCCAAAATGACTTCAAAGGGTTTGTATATAAGTTTTGATCATGTACGGGCTATAATAATACCAGATTTATAGCTAGATGTTGAAAAGTTAAAGAACATTGCTAAAATGACCCTCGGACAGACCCCACGGAATTTCCGTATAAATCCGGAACCGGTTATCTGACCTGACCAACATATACAGTCTGAGAAACTTGAATGAATTCCCGATCGTTTGCAAGTGGTTTGATTGAAATCCGTTGACAATTGTTAAAACTAGAGCGAATTGAGCACCTAAATTGATGAGTGAAAAGTATCACGCGCGGCGAATGACCCTGTGTGGTTAAAGCCCAATAAATAATAATAATAATAATAATAAGTATCACGGGGACGCAAAGGTTAAACATGTGTTATGGTAGCCTTCAGTAAAATTTCAGTTTTTGAAGCTGTTTACAATACAGCATATACCCCGGGGCCGGGGTAAGTAGGCAGGGTTTCCGCGTCACATACTTTTGTCTATAAAAACAAAGACAATGCAGCAAACACTGATAAGATTCCGAAATGTTACCAACCAGGATTTACCGTCGTGTTAAGATCGATCCACGATCGATGGAATCAATTTCATATGACAACCTTTGCGATGTTCGAATACGTTTTATTATTGACTCATTATTATGTAAAGTGTTTATTATTCATAAAAATATCGAAAACTACACTTTTCTTACATTTATTGTCCAATATTTTGGCTCGATGACAAACATCTAAACATGCCGTATAATAGTTTCCATCTAGTTCGCATCGAGCTTGCAGCAAAACAAACAATCTGAACCGTCAGTGGGGACAAACATTTGTGTGCCCACAGGGATGTTGACCTATGCCAGTTTAATAAAAACGGAATAGGGGTGCCACATACATGTTGCCAACAGTCTGCCCTTTCATGCAACGTGTTCTACTTTGCAAGATCTAAATCAAAGCGATAAAAACTGAAAATGCCGCCAACTAGCGAAGGGTCTTCTTCATATTTTAATATGGTGACTGCTTAACAACTCATTATACAGTGGGAAAAATGGACCCAAAACGGCTGGATGATGTTTACCAGGAATGGTGTTTTTTATGTAAAAAGGTATGAACAATTGATTGCTAGTATTTAGAATGAACACATGGTACGCTATCATGCCCGTTTTGTCCCAATTCCCACTTTCGTTATGTTCAAGACTGAACATAAAACTCGGAAGAAATACGGTTGACTAGAGATAGTATTTCTTATGTAAAAGAATCGATTGAAGAGAATTAGATTAATATCACGAAACGTATGCACCCATTTTACCCCAATTCTCCGGACAACTATAGTTTGAAATGAACCCTGGCTTTATATTTCGGAAACAAACTACATGCGGCTGATCAAAAGTGGCAATTCTTATATATATATATATATATATATATATATATATATATATATATATATATATATATATATATATATATATATATATATATATATATATATATATATATATATATATATATATATATATATATATATATATATATATATATATATATATATATATATATATATATATATATATATATATATATATATATATATATATAAGTCGTTTAAATATAGTTAGACTGACTGCCCAAAACCTGTGTCCTCGTTTTACCCCAATTCAGAAAGAGGCTGCATGCGGTTGATCAAAAAAAGTATTTCCTATGCAAAATATTCTTGGAAATCGATTGAAATAGTTTGAATGACCGCACGAAACATGTGTACCTGTTTTATCCCAACTTTTCCCATATCTCAAAAGTGATGCTAAACTTGGCTGTGCTTCTCGGAAAGAAGCTAAGTGTAGTTAATGAAAAGTAGTTTTCTTAACCCTTTCATGCCCGCCTTTTTCTAGTGCATGTAGGGTTTCAAAACTATTTTTCCTTGAAAACGGTGGGGTCAAGAAACCGAAAAAGCCTTCATAACCCTTTCATAGAGATAGGTGCTTCCCTCGCAGTGCTAGAAGCTGCTCAATTTTTACCTTTCAAAGCTCAATGCAATTTTCCTAGAATATTTACGATAGTCCAATTGCGCGGAAAACGTAGCCTAAGACAGTCTAAAATTGATAAGTTTTATGAGATTTCAATAGTTTTATGAGATTTCAACAACGAAGGTATATGAAAAATTAATTTTGCGTCGTCAACGTCCCTGGCAGCACTGCTCCATCGGAATCCAATCAGACTAATTGCAATAACTTTAGCTCTAGAGCTGATCCTTGTAACTGTTAATACTCAAATAGTCACATTTATTGATTTATTGATTGAGCCCACGTGTGGAGTAAAAAAGTGATAGTCTAAAATTAAGGTTGGCTTCCTATAAACAGTCAAAAGTTCATTGTACCGTTTCAAAAGATGTCATACCGATTAGATTAGACCATTCCAAGCTTCTTGCTAATGGCACGGCAAGAGAGATCCGGATTTGCTAGGTACGTGCGCAAAATTTGTTTATGGCGTTAATATTTTTCCTATTTTTTTTCGCAACGGTGCACAGTGGCGGGTCTTCAAACAAAAGTCGGACAAAACCTCAAATGTTACCTAATTTGGCTGAAAATCACAATTTAAGCTAATTTTGAGGTACTGAGCTCATTTTTGATGTCAAAAGTCGTAAAATATTAAATGCATTTTTCCATACAGTGTCATTGAACCTTTCTTATAACTATGATCCCGTTTTCATGATAGATTTTCTGTTACTGTTCACCAATGTCAGCAATATCATAAAAAATGAAGAACACTGCTTTAAATCCATTGTATAACGTGTTGGTTTACTGTAGATTGTCTAACTCTTTTACACAAAACACCATGCGCCTCCATATCAGCAACAAAGCTTCAAAATCTCCTTAAAAAAATTTGCGCACCTAGGCGCAGAACGAGACAATGATATTCGAAAAGTAGAGGTTATTTCCCATAGAATGTATACTATGTGACCGTTCCGAAATGATTCCGAAATTTGTACAGAATACATTAGTGAAAAAAGTATTTTTGATCTGACCACCTCAAACATAGTTAAACTAAAAAGTCATAGTTCCAAGCAAATTTACCAAATGTATTTTATTCACTAACCAAGTTCTTTCGTTCTTCTACACAATGAAACTAGTTGTGCTAAAATCGGATCAAAATCAAAAGAGCAACATGCATTTGAAGTGAACAGAGCAATGGTGGTTTCGGAAATGAAAATCATTAAAAAGTCCGGACTTTGCTACGTTTAAACTCATGTTAAAAATCGTGTTCTTATCCAATGATCATACAATTTTGAATAAACATCATTCAATACATGAGAAATTTAGGAAAAATATAAAATATCAATATTTCAAAAATAAATTTTTAAGGTTTTGGCCATCCTCCAGCCACTGTGCGGTGGTACAATTGCTAGTGCAACTTACACAATGTAAACGCGTATTGTTTATCTAATTTAATCCAACAATTTAATAGAAAATATCCAAAAAATTACAACAATTCGAAAGTGCATTTTGATTCGGTACACCCTTTAAAACCTCAACATTACCGGCGGCCTCTTCTCCAGCGTTCACGGGGGAAGATAAAGGATAGGGTAGACGGGAAGTGTTGAAGCTTCGCAAACTTGAAGGAAGGACGACGATTCATCAGTTTTCCATTGGTGTCGCAGAATTGGGTATCTAAAAGAGTTAAGTTCTAGAGTAAGTCCTAAGCAAGCGATGCGTGAAGCATAGTTTATCTGGTTGTTTAGTTATTCTTCTACACGGTTATCGAAAAAGAAAAAAAATTGTTGAATTTTTTAAAACTCTGGGCAGTTGTCTACAGAGAGTAACCTATGTCTTCTAAACAAGGGTAATATGAACTTCAAACAGTCGGCCGTGGCAGTATTACCTACAAAAGCTAGTCTTATCTACGTAATTCATCGGATCACTATGTATTTCAACAGTACATAGCTAGATTTCGTAATTTTAACTTGGATCAGAGGCGACGCGTGTTTCCGTCGTCAACCTGTTCAACATACCACCAAGACCCTTAAAACGTCACAATCGTCTCTATGAGACGTTTCTGTTCAGCTGATTCTTTCATCGTCGATTTCATCGAATATCTAACGAATAGGACCAATGAAAAATGTTCTTTGGCAGAAAATTTCGCTGGAGCTGACCAAAACAAATTTGTTGTCAAATCCCACCAGTGAATTGTCCAACAAACTTCTTGTAGAATGCTTAATTTACCGTAGAAAAGAGCAAAAAATATATAACATATCCGAGAAGGTTGCCACTTAATTAGAATTGAAAAAGATTTCTTAACAGAAACATAAGCAATACAACCATGTATAACTTTCGACAGTCGCGCTAAAGCACTGAGTGCACGCTGCTCTGAAAATCTAGCGAAATCGTCTTAGAGCAGCTGCGGCTGCTCGTTCAGTGAGCCGTTCGTGCGACTTCCGGAGGGATAAAGAGATTAAAACTTATAGGGTAAAAGTATCATTCTTCGCCCCCTCCCTAATTTTCGCCCCCCTTGCAGAACAATTATAAATAATTCTATCTGCTTTACGATCTGGAACTCCGCTTTCGACTATTACTGAAAAACAAACTAAGTCGAATAAAATGTGAAAACTGCCCTATTTTCAACAAAAATATTTCATAACGTATTTTTAATCGTAAATACAGTAGTACCTGTAGAGCACTTACTTTCCTGAAAGCTAAAAATGGTGACAATTTTTTATCGCGGGGAAAGTTATATAAATTTTGTGAGTAAGCGTTAGAATATTCAATAGTAATGTTTTTAAGCATTGCAGGAATACATGTCAATGCACATCCACGATTATTACCTTTCTTTAATTAAGTTTCAACAATTTTAAAAAGTGGCGAAAATTAACGCAAGATGAAACTCAATTCTAATCTTCGCCCCCGGCGAAATCCCATATAGCGTTCTTTTCTTCGTGTGGGTTTCTATCTTCGCCCCGTTCCACAGTGGTCACAAAGTAGACTATTGATTTTAGTTATGTGAAGTCTTTGAGGAAATTTCTTGAAATAAAACGCTCTTTCTTTCAATCACATCGGATCGTTCACTAATACTCTTAATAGTTAGTTACGAAATTTATTTTCTTCGATAATTCAGATAGAAAAATACTCACTTCAATTAAGTTGTAGAGAAACTTACCAGAAAGATTTCTTTCGGAAGCTCTTGGTTTTCGAGATACAGGGCGTTATTTGTGAAAGGCCCCTCAAAAACAGTTTTTTCACCATAACTTCTATTATGGAGCTTCAAGCGATTTCTGATGTTCTCGAAAGTAATATAGACGGCTGAAATAGACAATTTTCTAAAATACCATAACCTGTTTTCGCTTCGCTTTTCGCTATTTACAGAGCTATTCACTCTTTCACTTCTCTAAACCAAAGTAAAAACGGATAAACTACTTGGTAACTAAACGAAAGTACCTTTTCAATATACTGGAAAAATAAGAGCGCCACAAGACTGCTCTCTGCCTATTCAGTTGCAGTGAAGATAATCAGATTCTGCAATCTATCTTTGAATCCAGCGCAGTTGTTTAAGATTTCTAAAACATGTTATTAACAATTCAATTAAACTATATCAATTATAATTAGAAAACCTTTTACAAACGTAATGTTTGATGTTTTATGAATGTATATTCATGATATGCGGATTCTAAACAGCACCGAGCAGGTTTCTAGGCTTTCTCTGTAAGGAAGACAAAACCTATCAAAATACAACCACTCCATTCATTTTTCAATAGTTTATGGAGAAACAAGCCAAAAATTAATTCGTTTGGAAAGCCTTAATGAAAACAAATACAACGGAGTTTCTGTCTGTGATTAAGGGGTTTTATATATTGAGGTGCAGGACGAAAGGGAAAAAATTGAAATTTTATGAAGGTATGTAGCCTTATTTATATCAAATACTTATCATACGTCTAGCGTAGTACAATGTCTATTTTGCAAAACCCACTTGTGAACATGAATAAATATTAATAGGGTGGGTGCTCCTATATTTGAGGTGCACCAATAGTTTCAGTAGTGGGTTATACGCCTAACTAAGGTACCAATCATCAACAAATATTTTTTATCGATTCATCGCACTAAAATTATGCGACAATAAAACTGGTATCCTTGAAATTTGCTAAAAAAACTTTTAAAAAATTGATGTTCTTTGAATAGGTGCTTCCTTGCACCTATAGTTGACATAGTGTACCTATAGTTGCAAGTCCCATAAGAAATCAATGGGATTTGCAACAATAGGACCAGAAATTAGCGATTACACCGCTATTGGTACATGTGTTCCTATAGTGGTACAAGCGGTTTTGAATACATAAATTGGTTATTAAACAATCTTTATATTTTTCCTATGAAGTAGGGATTAAAAAGCTTTCGTTTAATGTTTTAACATTGCCCATAGGTCTATTCATCGATTTTTAGCAAAAGTTTTCCTTGAGTATGCGACTATTGGTACATCCACCCTAATTGTCGAAGTTATAACCATTTCCACAAAAGCGCGTTTTGTCTAAGAGACATCGGTTGAAAACATTTTCGGCAATCGTAGTCACAGCAAAGACGTTTTTTGGAAAAACATGATTTCGAGATAATCACGTGCAAAGTTTCTAGTATATGCACGAGACCTCATTACGGAATAATGAAATACGCTATAATGTTGGTTCTACTACTTGGATATTTATAATAATTTGGAAAAACATTCTTAAGAACTTATACTGCCACTCTACGTATAATTGTCTCATGTGTATTGGGTATTCCATTGCACATGGAGTAGTTTTGCGTATAACGATAAGAAAGACTAAAGAATAGTTATTGTTTCGTATCTACACATATATCCTTTTAATTTAAGTAAGCATCTGTAGTCATTTTGGGCATATTCGAAATATTTGAAAGAAAATGGAATTGTTGCTCCAAGTCAACTACCAAAAAATATATCTGTTTCATTCATGATTTACACAAAGAATATCAGTTGATAATTCCAAAATGATTTTTAAAACATATGCTTGACATATTAATTTATGTATCCATTGCATCTGCTGCAAAACCGGAGGCAAATAAATTTTTAATCCTGTGCAGTTACGAAAATGTAGTGAGAAGCCTTGGGTGTCTTGATTTTTCTAGCATTTAGAGTATTTTTCTAGTAATGCTATTTGGTTAACGAATGGTTTGTTCGTTTTTGCTATTCTCGTTCGTTGGCGCGTACATCGCCTTCCTTGTTCGCGCGAAATATCGAGAACACTTATGGCGTTTTCGTGTTTTCTTGGTGCTACACCGGTGAAGTGCAAAGAAAGAGATAGACTGATTACACCCAAGTTTGAATGGGTGTAACACCAACTACACCGGTGTAGTGCACTGTCCAAAACGAATATGCCATTAGTAGTCCATGGTCTTCGTGCATCCACACTCGCGTGTGCTCTTCAACGCATTTCTCGCTTGCGAGATAACAAAGCACACGAGACTTTGCGAGAAAAGCTTCCTGGATATGCCTTACATACTAGATGAAAGCTTGGGTTTCTTGCGAGGATTCCCGCTCGAGATTTTGCTTCACCCGGTCGCGAACGATGAAGAGCGCTAGGCATGCTCTGCACATGACCGCAAATCAGTCCCATAAAGATAGGAAATCCCATAGAAGAAGGGACAAATATGCGATCATGGGCAGTGCTATTCGTACACGCTCGCGAACGAACGGACTTGGAGTGCTTCTCGCTCGTTTCGCAACACAACACAACATAACAAGACTATAAATACAAGAGCTTGTAAGTTAACGTATTATTTGTTTGATAGTTAGTTTTTGAAAATATAATCTGGATTTGTCTAATCTTTTCACTATTACCAATTCTGTGATATTGTAGCATGATAGAAGTCGTGAAATTGTGCGTGGGCGCACGGGGGCGAAGAATAGAGCAAGAGGGGGGCGAAGATTAAATTTAGGGGGACGAAAATTGAAACACATCTTGATTTAGAATATTGTTATTTTTTCGTTAATTTAATGTTTTAAATCACTTTTATTCAGGATTATTGGATACTATATGATACGTGATGAGAACGATAAAATAAAATTAGTTAGAGCAATTCAAAATTGTTGAAATTTAAAGTTTTCCCGCAAACAAATGTTTTAGGGGGGCGAATTATAGTACATTTACCCTATACAGAGCTCAAAAAAATTGACATCGCTGCATGAACTTGAAAGAAAACGAAATTCAATTCATGCCCGCTGCGATGAATGAATTTTTTTATTCGTTTCCATCGTCATTCGTTCTCCCGACGCAGCGCTTTCAGGTACGGACATGTTCGATTTCAGAAGCAAAGTGAATTTTATTTCTATGCTAGCTCTGAGAGGGATTATTGAGCAAAAGTGCACCGGATATAGATTACGCAGTTCACTTATGCTAGAAAATGTAGAAGATGGTAACTTCTGCCTTCAAACTGTCGACATAATAACAAATGAATGCTTTGATTGGTGAATGAATTTATATTTCCTCTGCACTCAAGCGTTCGATTCTGCATGAAATTTCAGTCAGTTGGAAAGTGAATGAATGAGGGAGGCGTTAAATCTGAATGTCGGTTTCAGTAAATGCAAGCAGAAATAGGTAGCTGATTTTGAATTTTCGTAGCACTGCTTATATATCGTTACATGATTTGAATTAACTTGCAATGTAGAATCTTATTGTCTATGCACCGAGAATTATTCGTCCTTCTGTTTAAGATAGATTGAAACATTTGTCAACCGGTTTAAGAAAATACCTTAATTCCTTCAAATTTGATAGAAATTTGAATGTTGTATTCTCCTCGTAAATTATCGTAGCAAACAGGCATTTAACATCCACGCGTTCATGATTAGAACAACCCCTGATTTGAGTTTATCTGTTTTACACATTCAGTAGATATATTTCTAGCATGTGAATGCAAAGATCAAGCGATTTCTTTGACGCAAAAGTTGACGGTTCATTATTATAGTTGAACCAACCAAATACATACGCGCTTGAAACTAGTATGTCTCAGGAGCAGAAACATCTTGTTAGGCTACCCAAGAAAAAAAAAGCGTTCGACCAACAGCTATGAATGCACGGCGCAAGTTGTTCGAAAATTATAAAGCGCTCTCGTTTTGCACACAGCTCCAACGCCCATATGTACATCGCAGCAATGCACGCTGGTTCAATATTTGATTTGAACCGGAGCAAAAGAGAATAGAAAGAGCCTCGCCCGTGACACTCACGCTGCTATTCCAGCCGTCGCTCATGCAACTGCTCCCTCTAGATCATGCGGTGAGAGTACGAGATGCGTGCATGTTTCTGGTTGAACCAGTCATAGGAAAGCACTGCTGGAGACGCTAGGTTGATTTATCGTTCAGATCAAATTATCGAACTTCAAGCTTCGGAGATTATTACTTTCATTAAAAATTGTTTACATACTACTGCTGTAATGTTAACGCAAAATTGGTTTTGGGTCGTCTGATTGTTCCTACCTGTTCAGTGAACAGGTTGAACGTACCGACGCGTCGCCTCTGACTTGGATATATTTATTATGTTGCAACCACCAAACGCATAATATTGAGAAATTGTTATGATAGCGTGAAAGGAAGGATTTTTTTTATTTTTTATGTACCCCTGCCCCCTACTCATGACATTATAGTGGACTTTTCCGATGTTTTGTTGCTTAATTTCATAAAAAGGATTCGAATTTCCCCCTTTTGTTTATTTTAGGCTGACAATATCGACAAAATCGGTACACATTTTTTTTACTTTCTTTTTAATTAACCGAAGCTGCTAAAATATTCTTCTATAGCCCCTAGATGTAACTCTATAATCCTTTCTGATTATTTTGTATAAATTTCCCTTATTGATTATCTTGATTTTTTACTTTTGCATATTTTGCATCTTTAAGACAAGAAATATACGCTGCAAAAAGTGTTTACTCGAATTTGACGTGGCTCATCCGCTAGTGCTCATAAATTTCTTTATAAGGCCTGACAAAATCGGGTAAATACCTGAAAAAATGGGGGGCTGATAAAATCAGGTCTTCACTGTATTGTGTCCGATAATTCTAGATCATACGTTTGACATAACTTCGCTGAAGGCGTAGTCTTTATCTCTAACGTTATTGCTTGTTTGTGGGTGGCACTTGTTGTCAAAATCACTCACTACAATTGTAAGCGAGACGGGAAATGTCACCCACTAAAACACTGCTTATGGCCAATTGCAGCGGGTAGAGTTTCTGAGTGTGATATTGAGTGTGAGGTATGGATGTTCGGACGTAGAGACTGTACGATCGCGTGGGAGCGATCGTTCATTTGTTTGCGCTTGAGACCGGCTGGATCAGATTGTAAGTGCTATCGTTCACTTAATCATTAGGGTGTTTTGTGCTTGTGAATACATGGGAGTAGTTGTGCATGGCTTATCGCAATTGCCTTTGAGTATCATCGCGAAGCGCTTGAACGTTTGTATGTTAACGTGTTCAATCGCGTGGGCTAGCCTGTATGAGACTTTGCGTGAATGGTTTTATAACCGTTTGGCCATTCGCATATTAGCGTATTTTCTTAAATGATTTAGCTCGAGCAGACCGCAAATCTGATACTCAATTCTCAGTGAAGAATTCAGATCTAGCATCGAGACAGTGCATTCCATTAGAGTCCTGGGTCTTATCGTCATTGAACGTGTTATGTAGTGAACATGAGCGTGAATATTTTTTTAGATTGGTCCAACTTAAGGTAGGCTGCTAGGTTCAAGGGTAGGGACTTCCGGACGTGACCGACTCATGATCGCACGAATACGGGGCGTTTGAAGGTTCGTCCTTGAGACCGTAAGTGCCAAAACGTTCACCGGAGCGTTATGTTTGTGAAATCGCGGGCGTAGATGTGCGTGGATGATTGCGAAGAGCTCAAACGTTTGCATGTGAACGTGTTGTGTTTGTCGCGTATGCTAGCGTGTATGTAACTTCGTATGTATAAATTCGATAGTATGACCGTGACCATAGTAATTCACATATTCCCCTTTTTTCTTGAATGATCGCGTGGACCGCTGATTCAAATCGTCTATAACAGTGTTTTTCAACCGGAGGTGAATTCATACCAAAGGGTACGGCAGATGGTGAATAATGCCTGGTAAATTTCGACGTGTTTTTTCTAATATTTTCATCTAATTATTGTCTCTATATTACAGAGTTAATAATTCGAGGAAAATATTAGGAAAACAAGTTGAAACTTACCTGCCATATTTCACCATCTGCCGTACCCCTGGGGGTGAATTCACCCCGGTTGAAAAACACTTGTCTATGAATATACCAGAAAAAACGAAAGTCAAATAAAATTTCGCTTCTAAATCCAAAGTTCAAAAGTTATTACTGAAACTTATGCTATTTTCGTCAAAAATGCCCAGGTTTCAAGATCTTATAGGCAAAGATATGTGCCTTCATAATACAACAACTAATTAAAACGTCCCAAAGCTTTATCTACAAATATTAATCTTGCTTTTAAGAAATGTTCAGAAATGATAGGACAGGGGTACAGCAATTATCCATACTTGGAGGGAGAGGAGAAAAAAAGGGCTTTTATGTCTCCGTGATATATGAACGGCCCCTAAGCTACTCGATGTGATTCGAAAACTAGAAATACAACTTCTCTCTAACAAACCAAATAAAGTTACGCTGAAATCAATATGTAGTATTTAATGCTCACTTATTGTGAGATTTCAACATATGCTGGGATGATTTAGGACCGTGACATATTTATTTGTGGCATATCGGATTCGGATCGAGTATGGGGTTTAAATATTGTTATTTTAATCCGGGAGCGGGTTGTGGTACGATTGATTTCTTTTCAGTACATGTATGTCGAGTTCGGATTACCATCAAACAAAATATTCGGGTTCAAATCTGGTACTAGAAAACTGGAATGGAAGTGCTTAATATTTTACAACTACTTGGATGCCGTGCACTGTCAGAATATGAATGTAGCTAATTTTCACAGATAGCAGTCATTAAGAGGTGTTCTGCAAAAATAGATTATGTATCTCAATGATCGAAATAGAATACTTATAAATTTACAGGTCCATTGCTCAAGGCCAAGGATGTAAAATGCCTACCTTTTGTACGGCTGTAATATTTCTGCCTACATTCTCCTTTCTCATATGACGCTGCCGTCGTTCGCTAATGCAGGACGCCCAGCGCTGTACGCCAGCATGTGTGCAAAGCAGTATCATGACAAAAATGCTGTCCCCAGTACAGCCACCAGACGCGAGCGGTACAGCTTCTCTTTTCTTATTTTACACTTTTTAATATTCTTAATCTATTTAATATTTTTATTCACAAACGAAGACAATAAATGCAGTTCATTTACACCACGATCGGCATCAACGCTTTCGTGCGCGGGCCTCTCCCTTCGACTATGCAGAGAAAAATGTACAACGCGAGAGAGCAAACTTTACTACGCCATGTAATGTATAACAGTTTCAGTAGAAAGCTTTTCTTTCAGTGTAAGAATTACTTGTCTAGAGAAGAAGCATAACGATACATAACGCTATCAATACTCGATAGCGATCTGAAATAAATATCAGCAGCTAGCAGTCAGTCTAGTCTGAGTAGCTGAGTCGACTTGAAGTAAAATATTTAAGTAGTGTTTCTTCTTCCGAAAACCAGTATTCCGCCGAGTTCCTGGTGTTTTCTGCCGTCATAGGCCAGGTCCGCCATAGCTGGGGGAAATCAGGAGAGGTTTTAAAGGTAAGACAGGAACTCCTATTCGGGATCATCCTTTTGTCTTTTAAGGACTAAACAGTGGCGACGAGAAAAACAAGATAAGAAGTGCGTTAGTATTCTATGGCCTTAATAGCCAAATAAGAAAAAAACGTTAAAACTACAAATTTTGTCCACGAGGGACATTCTTTTGTTTCATTTCTTTTGTGTAGAAATAAAGCGTGTTCTATACAGACTCCTCGGTGATTGCACAATCTAGTGCATTGATAAACGTCGTAAGTAGGGTGGTTAAAAAAAAAAAAAAAGTTATTTTAATTTTTTTTTCATAAAATAAAACAAAGAAAGCCATTTTGTGCAGAAGCGTGGTTTTCTCAATTCTTTTGTTTTATAGACAAAGCGATATTTGTGATATCCCATTTTATTAAGAGTGTTTTTTTTCTTTTATTTAAAATAAAGGTTCAACAATCAGCGCAATAATAGGAAGTCGCCAAAGGGTGAACAAAAAGACAGTTTTCCGAGACTGGTTCCAGAAGCACATTGAACGGGCTCTACAGATAAAGCATTGCGGCTAACTGGCTAATGGTACTATTATAAAGCAAAGGGAGTAATAAAGGTGAGCGGTGATTATTTTCTTAAATTTTGACTTAGTGCATATTATTTACAATTACAAATCACTTATTTCGTTGTATTTTTATTGAATTTTTTTTGAAATTTTTATTAGTTTCCTTTTTCGTTTGATTTTTATTTTACTATATTTATTGATTTTCAATGGCTCAAATGAGCATAACGATCGAACCTTTCCGTAAAGGATGTTCTTTTACGGAATGGGCGGAACGTTTAGATTATTTCTTTATCGTGAATAAGGTACCGGAGAATGACAAAAAGGCACATTTCATTGCCTTGTCTGGGCCAGCCGTGTACACTGAGTTAAAGTTAATCTATCCTAATGGTAATTTAAATACAACAACCTTTACGGATATTATATCGAAATTGAGAGCTCGTTTTGATAAAACAGAATCTGATTTGATACAACGCTTGAAATTTAATAATAGAGCACAGCAAACGAATGAATCTTTGGAGGATTTCGTATTAGCTTTGAAGCTACAAGCTGAGTTTTGCTCTTTTGGTAGCTTCAAAGAGGCCGCTATTATAGATAGAATCATTTCGGGTATACGGGATAATGGATTGCGTAAAAAATTAATAAACGAAAATATGACATCTCTCGAAGCAACCGAACGGTTTTTGACAACCTGGGAGATGGCAGATACGAACGCCAAGAGCTTTGCGGTACACGTACCGAATGACCAGGATAGAATCGCTTCCCATAATACTGCGAACAGTTACGGGTCTCAATTCAATAAACTTCAAAACGTTTACGAGTCAGCAAGAAAGTACAATTACCCTGCCAATGGACAGCGGTACGAAGCTCCGAGAAGTAACGTGAAGAGTAGATTGGGATATAGTTATAAAAATAAATATCCGTACAATAAGGAAAGTCGATTCAATCCAGCGGTGCGGCATGATAAAGAGGACAGAAAGCGACCCGATTACTCGCAAATGATTTGTGATTTTTGTGGTGTCAAAGGGCACATTAAGAGAAAATGCTTCAAGCTTAAGAACACTCAGCGCGGTGCGGTAAGATTTGTGGATGAAGGGGAGCAAGCAGGACCCAGCCAGGACCCGGGTTTGAGCGAGATTTTTAGCAGGATGCGAGCAGATAATTCGGAGAGCGATGAGGAAGATCGCGATACAGGTGACATTTTTTGCATGCAACTTTCTTCTATCAATAGCATAAATAACCCTTGCATAGTCAATGTCGAAATCGAACAAAGAATTATTCAAATGGAAATGGATAGTGGCTCTTCTGTTTCAGTTATGAGCAAAAACCAATATTATTCAAGCATTAATAATCCGCTTTCTAAAAGTTTAAAAACATTGATTGTGGTTAATGGGGATAAACTGAAAATCGAAGGGGAGGCACATGTCTGTGTGAAATTCAAGGGTAAACAGGCTAAACTCAAACTGTTGGTTTTGGATTGCGATAACAATTTTATTCCTTTGTTTGGTCGAACTTGGTTGGATATTTTTTTCTCTGATTGGAGACAATATTTTTCGGGTAACGAAAAAATTCACAATGTTATTGACAGTCATGGCAGCGAAATTGCTGCAGCCTTAAGAGAAAAATTTAGGAATGTGTTTATCAAAGACTTCTCAAAGCCAATCAAAGGTTTTGAAGCAGATCTAGTTATGAAGGACGAAAATCCTATTTTTCGAAAAGCTTACGATGTACCCTACAGATTGAGGGATAAAGTCTCCGAATATTTGAGCAAGTTGGAAAAAGAAAAAGTTATAACACCGGTGAAAACGAGTGAATGGGCTTCTCCGGTGGTTATAGTAATGAAGAAAAATAACGAAATACGACTGGTAATTGACTGCAAAGTATCCGTAAATAAATTGATTATCCCTAATACGTATCCTTTGCCGACTGTTCAGGATTTGTTCGCTGGTCTGGCGGGATGCAAAGTGTTTTGCTCTTTAGATCTAGAAGGGGCCTACACCCAACTATCACTTTCAAATAGATCTAGAAAATTTATGGTTATAAACACATTAAAGGGTTTATATACATACAACAGATTACCACAGGGAGCTTCATCTAGCGCTTCAATATTTCAACAAGTAATGGACCAAGTTCTTAATGGAATTGAAAATGTTTGCTGCTATTTAGACGATGTTTTGATTGCGGGTAAGAACCTTGAGGAATGCAAGAAAAAACTGGAATTGGTATTGGAGAGGTTGTCCTCTGTAAATATAAAAGTTAACTGGGAGAAATGCAAATTTTTCGTTACGAAATTACCTTATTTGGGACATATTATTAGCGACAAAGGGTTATCGCCTTGCCCAGATAAAATATTGACAATACAGAAAGCAAATGTACCGCGAAATGTGACAGAACTCAAATCATTTTTAGGTTTGATCAACTACTATAATAAATTTTTACCCAGATTGTCTTCTAGTTTATACCGTTTATACAATTTGTTGAAAACTAATATAAAATTTGATTGGAATGAAAACTGTGAGAGAGCGTTCCAGGAGAGCAAAAATTTGCTAATAAATGCAAGAATTTTAGAATTTTTTGACCCTTTCAAGCCCATTATAATTGTAACAGACGCATCAGGATATGGACTGGGGGGAGTTATGGCCCACAACATCGATGGTGAAGAAAAGCCTATATGTTTTACTTCCTTTTCTTTGAATTCAGCACAGAAAAACTATCCTATTCTCCATTTAGAAGCCCTTGCTTTAGTGTGCACAATAAAGAATTTTCATAAGTTCCTGTATGGGAAAAAGTTTACGGTTTTTACGGATCACAAACCATTAGTGGGAATTTTTGGAAAGGCGGGTAAAAACTCGATTTATGTCACAAGGTTACAAAGATTTATTTTGGAATTGTCAATTTATGATTTTGAAATTCAATACAGGCCTTCTTCCAAAATGGGCAATGCGGATTTCTGTTCGCGTTTCCCATTAGAAGAAGCGGTCCCTGCAGAATTGGATGAAAATTTGATAAGAAGCATAAATTTTGGGAAAGAAATTCCGATTGATGCGGTAACAATTGCTAATATGACAAAAAATGACGAGTTCCTACAGGAAATAATCAAGTACATGCGGAATGGTTGGCCAGAAAAACTAGGTAAACGATTTGTAAACGTATTTTCTAATCAGCATGATTTGGAAATAGTTGACGAGTGTTTATTATACCAAGACAGAGTAGTAATACCACAGCAATTGCAAGGCGGAACTTTGAAACTCTTACATACCAACCATGCAGGTATGGTAAAAATGAAGCAACTAGCTAGAAGACTGGTGTATTGGTTCGGGATAAATTCAGACATAGAAAAATATGTGGCGAGTTGTGATATTTGCAACAGTATGGCAATTGTACATAAACCTAAGATCGAGTCTAAATGGACACCTACTATAAAGCCTTTCAGCAGAATACACATAGATTTTTTTCATTTTTCATCTCATACCTTTTTATTGATTGTGGATAGCTTCTCAAAGTGGGTGGAAGTAGAATGGATGAAAAGGGGCACGGATTGTGCTAAGGTATTAAGAAAGTTGACCACCTTCTTTGCTCGTTTTGGGTTACCAGACGTGCTGGTATCGGATGGTGGTCCGCCTTTTAATTCATATAGTTTTGTTGATTTTCTTGAGAAACAAGGAATAAAAGTTTTGAAAAGTCCACCTTATAATCCCCCTAGTAATGGGCAGGCGGAAAGACTAGTTAGGACAGTGAAGGAGGTTTTAAAGAAGTTTTTATTAGAGCCAGAGTTTGCGAAATTGGAATTAGAATACCTCATAAATATATTTTTAATTAATTATAGGAATAACTGCATGACGGAGGATGGTAAATTTCCATCGGAGAAGATTTTCTCATACTTACCAAAAACTTTATTGGACCTTTTACATCCAAGGAAGCATTATAAGCAAAACTTACTAACACAAACAGTCCCGAATGATGCTAAAGCTAACAATTCAATGTGGAATGATACTAAAAACGATCCTTTGGATAAACTGATAGCGGGAGATGTGGTTTGGTATAAGAACCACAACCCCCAAAATCAGTTCCGTTGGTTGAAAGCCAATTTTATTAAAAAGTACTCTCTTAATACATTTCAGGTTGCAGTTGGAAGCGCAACCTTTATGGCACATCGAACGCAACTCAGGACGGTCGACACGGATAGGTTCGTGCGACCAAATGTTAAGGTTTCGATTGGCATCCCGACTGTAAATATGGACCAAGAAAACGACGATGAGCCATTTTTGGGATTCCCGGAAATCGACTTGAAAAGTAGAAAGCGAAAAGGAGATGCAGGGGAGTCGGCGATTGTCAGTCCAAGGCAATCGAAACGTAGGAGGATGGCGATTGTCGATCCAAGGCGATCAAAACGTAAGAGGAGGGCGAAGGCCGATCAAGATTTCATTTATAAATAGAATTTGAATTTAAGTTTTGAATAGGAAAGGTCAGTAGAATAGACCAATGAATTATTCCTTTTTCCGGCAAATGCCGATCTGAAGTTGTCTTTAAATTTTGAATTGATAGATTAGTTAGAGTACTAACTCCTATTAAAAAGGGAAGAGCTGTAATGTATAACAGTTTCAGTAGAAAGCTTTTCTTTCAGTGTAAGAATTACTTGTCTAGAGAAGAAGCATAACGATACATAACGCTATCAATACTCGATAGCGATCTGAAATAAATATCAGCAGCTAGCAGTCAGTCTAGTCTGAGTAGCTGAGTCGACTTGAAGTAAAATATTTAAGTAGTGTTTCTTCTTCCGAAAACCAGTATTCCGCCGAGTTCCTGGTGTTTTCTGCCGTCATAGGCCAGGTCCGCCATAGCTGGGGGAAATCAGGAGAGGTTTTAAAGGTAAGACAGGAACTCCTATTCGGGATCATCCTTTTGTCTTTTAAGGACTAAACACGCCACACTCTCACCGAGCAGTTTGAGTACAGCAGCAAAACAAAAATGTATATTGCTTTGCGGAAAAGTGTACTAGGTTCGGCTACCGTTCTGGCAAGAGCAGTAGTGATGCGTCGCTGTAGCGGGCTGTACGGCTTGTGCAAATGTAAATGAATCGGAAAAAATGTAGTTTACCGGTACCATTCGCCTGCTCAAGGCTTTCTTTCGTATTTATAAAATTATAAAAATTATTTGATTTTCTGTTTTGTTTCTTTATTTCTTTCTTTTACGGAAAGGACATTCATGAAAGGTAGCTCAATGAGTAGACAGAAAATGAACGAAATAGGAGTGCTAGAGTTTTTTTATGAAGACTGGAAGAATTTTAGGGAAAATACAAAACCATCAGCACGTTTCTTTCGATTATAAAGTAAGAATAAATTATAATCACAAAACATCTACAATAATTTATAAAAAAAATAAAGAGACGTAAAACTCTTTAATTTTTCATTTGTTTCCCTTATCGTTAAATTAGTAGTAAATCACACACATTGTTTTTCATTTATGATTTCGCTGTTATCCTTTTCTGTTTTTTTATTATTATCATTGTATTATCCTTATCATAGTGCTTTGCTTGTTTATCTCATATTATGCTTTTGTTTATGCTGTCCGACAAAGAAAACGTTTTTGTTTAGCAAATCAATGATCGAAATCTGTTTCGTATCTCAGCGGTTTCCTCTGAATAATGAATACAATTACGGATGATAATAATAGTAGAGTAAGTTATGCGTTTTATTTCTTCCTTTTTGCCACCAAAATGGTCTATGATTGAACCTTAAACCATTCACATTTTGTTTTACACATTTTCTTGTCCGTCTAGTTTCGACATTACAACCCACATGCCTCATGCTCGTATCCTATGACTTTATTTCATCTCGCGTGCCATCGAAGAGTGTGAAAGAAGTTCCTCTGTTACATACAAGTGTTCAATTTTGTTATTACGTTTCCTTCTTGAACTTGTCTATTTTCTTCGCCCTATCCATTGCAATGTCTTCTTTCTGTTCTTCGATGCTATCACCAATTCGAAGAGAGATGTATTACGAATTGTTATGAGCTAATACAAATTACATTTTCTTATCATACGGAAACGATTTTACACAAATACAAAATATACGTTCACACTGCCTGCCGTGGGCTGCACATAAAAGAGAGAAGAAAAACAAAATAGAAAATCAAACCGTGACATTTCTTGTATTTTCCCCCGTCCGTTCAACAATACGCAAGGCGAAAAACAAAATCAAATACAAACAGCTACTTATTATAGGACGAAAAGGAAAAAAGAATCACTAATCCAACAAAAGTACAGAGCAGAAAATGTCCTTTCTCTAGAGGCCGAAATTATTTTCAATCTACTGGAAACAAAAGAAAAACAAAAAAACTAGCAAGGGAACTTATAAATATTGACTTTGCAAAGGAAGAAAAACGGAATCTCCTTTTCTCTCGATCTCATTCTTACAATTAGCATTTTGCCACTGTTTTTAGTTTTCTTCGTTCACTTCAATCCTATAGCAGTAAGCTTATACTGTATCATGTGTTTCTCATTTTTATCGTTTTTTTTTATTTTTTATTCAAGTGTGTTTCTAAAGTTTAAATTATAAAAAAGCAGTATGAAAGTTTACCTCTTCTAATAACCACAAGTAATTAGATAATCTCCAAGCTTTTCGACTATAGATGCCGCTTGCTGAGGCTGCACTGGCTCTTCGTAAATTGATACTATAACAGCTGTGGATGAAATGGAGAAGTAGACAAAGAAATATTAATCAATTTGTGCGCAATTGATTCATTGGTGATTGGTGTAATGAATCAAGATACGGCGTGGAAGTGCCTTGTGGAAAATGTGAAAGAAGAAAATAAATACCCGTGCAGTTATACCGCGAGTAGAACCGTTTATTACATGGCAACACCATTAATTTCTGTTTGCGATAAGAGATTTCCCTAAAATCAGAAATTTGCTTTGCAACTTATCACGCAACAAACTGTGAGGTGACTATTGCGCTAAATAAACGAAAGTTGGAATCGAGAAGCACCCAATTTTTTATAAACATATTGATTCCGCGACAGTGGACAGTTCGATTCAAAATAACAAAAACAATTCTTTTTCGATTTGAACAAAAATTTCAATATTTATATTTTCTCGCGGCCGTAATTATATTGCATGGTAGATTTGACAATTCGACTTTCAAAAAATGAGTATGTTGTGTTATTTTGTACGTAGGTTTTGCAAAAACACGTGATATGAATATAAAATTAATTGGACAGAATGATCTACATCATATATCCGTGAAAACCATCTCTTACAAACAATTATTTATTTTATTTAAAATCACAAGAGATATAATTTGTTTATAAAAAGTATGCACATTTCCAAAATCTAAATAATGATACAAGTCAATTCTGATCATACGTTGATGTGCAAATAGAGCGCAATTCGCTTCTAGCGTAACGGTAGTAGTGTGCTGTAAAAAAGTGAGGGTAACTGTGCCGGTGAAATACTCCATGAGATTTACCTTAAAAATAAATAGTTGCAATAAGTAGTTTTTTTACCGATACAGTTAACCTCTTTTTCGGCAGTTCACTGGTACTGTCTACAAAGACTTTTTGGTTCGATCGAAGCACCACATAAATATTTTTTTCGATATTAATGTAGTCGCTTCTAGCGAACTATCAAGAATGACATCTCGTGTTAGAATGAACGGATGTTCACGCAACACTCGTTGCTCTGTTTCCAATCCGAAACATTTATTAATAGAGGAAATCGTTTTTAAGTTTCCAGACCTTACAATATTTCGTCTTATTCGGAGAACTAGCATAAGTGTGAACATTTTATGTAGATGAGCGTAATAATTTTTTATGCGAAATAATTAAATTTTATTATCGGAGTGGTACAATATTCAACCTTGGACTAAGTCTTTGTTTTCAATATGGGGACACACTTAACAATTTTTCGCGGACTCCCTCTTAGGATCCCTGAACTGCAGATTAGACGGGAAATGTCAGCCACTAAAAGACTGCTTAAGGTCAATTGCAGCGAGCCGTGATTCTGATTGTGATATTGAGTGTGCGGTTCAGAAGTGCAAGCGTAGGAATTTCATGGTCGCGTGGGAACGAGCGCTTTTGGGTTCGCGTTTGAGAGCGCGTTGGTCTGATTATAAGTGCTATAGCGCTCATTAAATCATCGAGGCGTATTTGTGTTGGCGAAATCTTAGACGTAGTTGTGCGTGGATGATTGCGTTTGCATGTTCGGCTTTGTGTATTATCGCAAAGGACTAGAGCGTCTGTATATTAACGTTTTCCATCGCGTAGGCGTTTATATGCCACGTGTTCTAGCGTGTATATAAATTCGCGTGAATAAATTCTATTTTCTAACCATGTGGTCATTCGCATATTCGCGTGTGTTGTTGAATGCTTACGCAAAGCGTGCATCTGATACTTAATTTTAAGTGCACGTATTGTCTATTGGATATTAGCACCATGTGTTTATCGGTCCAACTGAAGGCATGGACCTAGGCTACTAGGATCGAGAGAATGAACTTCCAGACGTGACCGATTCATAATCGCACGAATACGTGCGTTTGTAGCTTCAGGCTTGAGACAGCGTAATAAGTTAATAAATGTTAAAAAGTTCACCGAGGTATTTCCACGTTTGCGAGATCGTGGGTGTAGGTGTGCGTGGCTAATCGCAAAAGGCTCCGTTAACGCATTCGTCGCGTGTTTGTAACTTTGCGTATATGAATTCGATTTTAAAACCGTGTGTTCACATATTCGCGTGTGTTCTTGAATAATCGCGCAGACCGTGAAACTGATGCTTTTCCAGCGTACGGCTCAGATGGTAGAAGAGTGCGTTCCCCCATATCAATAGTTCCCCGTTATGTAGCTATGAAACATGTTGTTTAATAGACATGAGCGTTACTTTTTAATGTAGAATACATTTAAGGTTTCAATATAGGGGTCCCGTTTCAAAATATCGGCTGCGGCGCCGCGTCAGATTTTGAACGTTAATAACTTTTATCATACTTAACAGAATGATTTGATTTTTAGGCCAATTTGTTGCAAATATGTTCCTCTATGCTGTATTAAAATTTGAAGTATGTATAACATGTACTAATAACAAAAAAATGTGTTTTGAAAAATCTTTCGAAAACGACTCGGAAAAGTGAAAATTTTCAGCCCATCCCGCACAGAGCCGTCGTTATGGTAGACCAACCGAACAATAAAATAATGAAAAGTTTATATATAGGTCCATTACATGTTTGTTCGTATGGTTATTCGCATTGGGTTGCTTGACGAGAGCACTTGGTGGGGGAAAGACGGCATATTCCTTTGGTTAGGCCATTAGAAGCCGGACGGAAAGGAAAGGCTCATGCACGGCACGAGAACGAGGGAGAAAGCGATAGTAGTGCATATTAGCGCGATTATATAAATATCTGTCGGTCGGTTTTTCTCATCATTCGTATTCGTTCAAGCACTAGCAAGCAGCCAGTCCACCGAAGAAAAGCAGTCGGCGATGACGACGGCGGAAAAAGTGCCCCAGCTACTGGTGACTCATCGCAACCCGATCAGGAACTGTCGCCCTGCAAGAATTTCGCCCCAACTAAAGGGCAACAGAGTAGGCTATCGTTCCAGCGTCTGGGTCGTGAGATTGTGCAGGACTGCAAAGTCGAGCTACGCTTACAAAGCTCAGTCGTAATGATGCCCCGAGAAGCCAACGATGCCTACTTGATCGGTTTGTTCGAGAATGCAAAATAGTGCTTTCTAGCTCACCGTGTCCGCGGGGAGTGCGTCTGAATTATGCTCCCGCAATAAAACAATAAACGGTTCTTTACAGGACCAATTAATTGTGTTCTAATAAGAGTTAAACTGAAATTTACATTTTATGGTGTATAACAAATAATTTTCAGAAAGCAATATAAGAAATACGATGTGTGGAAAGAAAGAAAGAGAATTAAAATTATCCTCTCGCTCGTTTTCGTGCACTGCTTTTCCATTCCTTTCTGCTGCTACTACCATCATAACTAAAACGAATGTGCGTGTTCGCCCACCATCTCATGACCAGTGTTGCCACAATTGCATGTCGCTATTACAATTTGAATTATTTTATTGATCCTCTCTAGTATTGATAAAATATAGAACGTGCAAAGTACACTAGTCGCATGCTTTTATTCGAACTTTTTGGCAGCCTCCGTTGATTAACTGCATAAATCGATTTGTTTGTGCAGCTCCTTGCTAGTAGCAAACTAAATAGCCTTTATCAGCGCTAACAAATAACACGAAAGAATTTAAATTTGTGAAAATCTTTTCCTTCCTTCTTTTCAAATCTGCAACATTCTTTGAAAATATTGTTTGAATGTTGTTATTGAAAAACTGAACATGCAAGTTTGCTAGCACTGGCCACTAGATTGAAGGCGATGGAAAGACAGAATATTCGTTTTGGTTATGCTAGTATTGGTAGCCGAACGGAAAGGAAAGGCGCAGGAATGGCACGAAAACGAGCGAGAGAGCGATAGTAGTGCTTTCTCGTATATGAATATTGGTCGTTCGGTTTTTCTCATCATTCGTATTCGTTCAAGCACTAGCAAGCAGCCAGTCCACCGAAGGAAAGCAGTTGGCAATAGCGACGGACGGAAAAAGTGCCCCAGCTACTGGTGACTCATCGGAACTGTCGCCCTGCAAGAATTTCGCCCCAACTAAAGGGCAACAGAGTAGGCTATCGTTCCAGCGTCTGGGTCGTGAGATTGTGCAGGACTGCAAAGTCGAGCTACGCTTACAAAGCTCAGTCGTAATGATGCCCCGAGAAGCCAACGATGCCTACTTGGTCGGTTTGTTCGAGAATGCAAAATAGTGCTTTCTAGCTCACCGTGTCCGCGGGGAGTGCGTCTGAATTATGTTCCCGCAATAAAACAATAAACGGTTCTTTACAGGACCAATTAATTGTGTTCTAATAAGAGTTAAACTGAAATTTACATTTTATGGTGTATAACAAATAATTTTCAGAAAGCAATATAAGAAATACGATGTGTGGAAAGAAAGAAAGAGAATTAAAATTATCCTCTCGCTCGTTTTCGTGCACTGCTTTTCCATTCCTTTCTGCTGCTACTACCATCATAACTAAAACGAATGTGCGTGTTCCACCACCATCTCATGGCCAGTGTTGCCACAATTGCATGTCGCTATAACAATTTGAATTATTTTATTGATCCTCTCTAGTATTGATAAAATATAGAACATGCAAAGTACACTAGTCGCATGCTTTTATTCGAACTTTTTGGCAGCCTCCGTTGATTAACTGCATAAATCGATTTGTTTGTGCAGCTCCTTGCTAGTAGCAAACTAAATAGCCTTTATCAGCGCTAACAAATAAAACAAAAGAATTTAAATTTGTGAAAATCTTCTCCTTCCTTCTTTTCAAATCTGCAACATTCTTTGAAAATATTGTTGGAATGTTGTTATTGAAAAACTGAACATGCAAGTTTGCTAGCACTGGCCACTAGATTGAAGGCGATGGAAAGACAGAATATTTGTTTTGGTTATGCTAGTATTGGTAGCCGAACGGAAAGGAAAGGCACAGGAATGGCACGAAAACGAGCGGGAGAGCGATAGTAGTGCTTTCTCGTGTTTTCATATATGAATATTGGTCGGTCGGTTTTTCTCATCATTCGTATTCGTTCAAGCACTAGCAAGCAGCCAGTCCACCGGAGGAAAGCAGTTGGCGATGATGACGGTCCGCAAAAGTGCCCCAGCTACTGGTGGCCCATCGCAACCAACTACCGATCAGGAACTGTCGCCATGCTAGTATTTCGCCCCAACTAAAGGGCAACGGAGCAACTAATCCGCTGGCTAACATTCCAGCGTCTGGTTCGTAAGGTTGTGTATTACTTCAAAGTCGAGCTACGCTTACAAAACTCAGCCGTAATGAAGCCAGTGATGCCTACTTGGTCGGTTTGTGGGAGTGGGCGTAAATTACAATAAAAGCAACGGTTCTTTTCAGGACCAATCAATTGTGTTCTAGTGAGAGTTAAACTGAAACTTTTATTTTAAGGTGTGTAACAAATTTTCAACAAGCAACATAATACGTTGGGTGGAAAGAAGTAGCTTGCACACGGAACAAAAATTTAAATTATCCTCTCGCTCGTTTCGTGCACTGCTTTTCCATTCCTTTCTACTGTTATTATCAGTATTACCAAAACGAATGTGTTGTTGCATGCGTTTAAGAGAAACGTTGAAGTCGCATGCTTCTATTCAAGCTTTTTGGCAGCCCCCGTGAACTAACTGCATTAAATGATTTTTTGTGCAGCTCCGTGCTAGTAGCAAACAAAATGGCCCTACCAGTGTCTGATTCGTGAGATTGTGCAGGATTTCAAAGTCGAGCTAAGCTTATAAAGTTCAGCCGTAATGGTACCCGAAGAAGCCAGTCTTGTCGTTTTGTTCGAGGCTACAAAACAGTTCGCCAGGCACGTAACTATCATGCCAAAAATATCCAACGATCCAGCGCATCACCATCAACACCAACGCCGATACCAAAGGTTCTTTTCAGAACCACCATTATTACCATAGAGAATTATTTGAAAATTTCCCATTCAAACGTGATTCTGTTGAATATTATTAGATTTAAATTAACGTCTCGAATTGAAATCACGACGCTCCGGTTATGTGACAGACATTACCCACCCATCTTTTTTTATTGTGACCACGACACCCCATTTCAATATTTCTGAATGAACAGAAGGTCGAGTTTGGAAAGTTTGTAACTTTCATTGTACTTAACCAAATTACACAATGTTCGCACTAATGATCCAGAAATATGATCAGGAATCTTCTGTTAGATTTGTAAGTATGTATAATTTACATGAATAAAGAAAAATTGATTTTCAGGAATCAATTATTATCTGTTCTTCCATTGACCAGTACTACGCGACTTCCTCATGCTAACAATTAATTTCATCGTTAGCCATCTCCCTCACCAAGGCCAACAACGCCAACAAAACCGGTCCTTTTCAGGACCACCATCATTTTTGTAAAGAATAATTTGAAATATTCCTCGCCCAAATCAGCTTTTGTCCGAAAATCCTAATGAGTATCAACATATTTGAAGAACGTGTTCCTTATGTATTCTACATCTCTCCGGTTATGTCGCAGACATTACCCACCCATCTTTTTATTGATCCAATTAAAGGCATGGACCTAGACATCTAGGAACTTCCGGACGCGACCGATTCATGATCGCGCGAACATATAGTATGTTCACGCGACCGAGATTTTAAAATTTAATTTTTTATTTATTATTTTTAGGGTGGTGCAATTGAAGGTATACACCGAGATTTGGGGCTTCCAGACGCACGTGATCCGCAATCATTGTCAAGAAATACCCACCCACGAGAAACCACCAGAAATGTAATACGCACGTCCGTGCCAAATGAACTCCCATGAAATTAGCTCATCCAGAAATCAGGAAATCTCCGAGAAAAGTTTGCGCCGGTATCACAACATCCAAAACTGCACACTTGCCGAGCAAAAAAACAATTGTTGCACCTCCATAGCCATGATCCAAGCTCCAAAAAGCCCAAACACAAAAAAACGAAACGGCCGCGGCGCCCGACGCCCCACGCACACGACATCTGGCATCAAAAATACGAATTAGACCCCGAATGGTCCTCAAACACCCTCCCTCAAGCCTCACGTGTGAAACCTCACAAATCTCGATCGCCCTACGGTCATTAATAAGGACGGCCATGTCCGTCTAGGCACAAACTCTTTACAGCACCTTTCAACCCTCCCCCCCCCCCCCTTCCGGCAGGTTCTTGATTCGCTGCTCGGACCATCACTCCTATCTCCCCGAGTTTGACTCGCCGTAGTTGAAACGACTTACATATGTTACAGGGTGCGGCACTCGAAGTGTAACCAAGCTGTTCGCTCAGCTGCCTCACTGGCATCAGCTGTCTATAAATTTGCTGAATGGCAGTTTATAGTACTTTTTACAAGAGTACAAAAGCATTTTACCAAAAGTGAACGCAAAAAAGTGTTTAGCGATGGAATTTTTAAAAAATAGTCTGACCGCTGAATAATCACTACCAGCGATTTTTCGTGAGCTCAAACACCTTAATGTTACAAAAGTTTTTGTTTATTGTACCATAACTGCCGCTCTACGCATAATTGTCCCATGTGTATGGGGAATCCCATAGCTTATGGGTCAGTTATGCGTATAGCGCATATAACTCGTTATAATAATACTAGTAGCATCGCAAAACGCCATGGAGGTGGACTACAAAAGCCATCACGTGAGATAGTTCGGTAGTGAAGCAGCGACTTGAGCGAAATCCACGACAAAGTGCCAATCAAATGTCGAAAGAACTGAAAATATTCGACGGCAGCATCCGATGCATAATTGGAAAATAAGCTCAACATCAAGCCTTACAAGTTCCAAAAGATCCGTTATCTCACACCGAAACAGCAACAAGTTACACTTGAGCTTGCTTGAACGAAAGCGGTCAAATTCCGAATTTTTCCGGAAGAAAACAAATTCCAAATTGAGCAAGTTTAGTAAACTCTCAAAACGATAGGGTTTACTTGGCCCACTATTCATATGAGAATTTGTCATTGGTTTACCACCAAGAGGCAGCACCCGCCACAAATAATGGTTTGGGCCACTGTAACCACAGATAGGCGCTCTCCAATCGTTTTCATCGATCCTGGCGTCAAAGAAAATGTGACATTATCGGGAAAGTGTTTCACAGGTTGTTTTGAAGCAGTGGACAGACAAACATTTCGGTCGCAGACCATGGTCGTTATAACAAGACTCGGCACCATATCACAAAGCACAAGTGAACGAAGAATGGCTGAAAACCAACGTTCCGAACTTCATTTCGACCACACAGTAACTTTCATATTCACCAGGCGGGAATGTAGTGGATTATTTTCTCTGGGCCATTTTGGAAAGTAAGGCCCAAAACTCCAAAGTTAAAAATACGCTAGGCTCGAGACATTGAAGAAAACCATTGTCAGAGAATGGGCCAAAATACCGGCAAGTGATATTCGAGCAGCTTGCGATTCGTGTTTGTCCGTCGCAAGACTATAGTCAAAGTAAAAGGTAGTCATACCGAATAAAAGGGAATTGATTCTGAATTTTTGATTATTTTCATACATTTTGCATTTTGAACTAAATAAACATTTAATTTTTGATCTTTTAAATTAAAAGCAACATTGTCCACGAAAAATTATTTTCCGTCAAAGTTCTGGATATCCCAATCTGGATCATTCCTATTTTATTGTTTATATTGCACTGAATGTTATAAAGTCAATTGAAAACATCTTCAAAAAGGTCTATCAGAATTGTTGAACTGCAAAATAAATCAAGTGGTTTTTTCAGTATTAGTTTTTATAGTACTCAGTAAAAATAGAACACCGTTGGTACCCATACTATTACTTGTGCTGGATATTGCCACCTGATATCTAACCAAATGCTCGAATTGTCGTAAGTACGCTCAGTGAGGTAAACACGATCTTTGTGGGAGATAACAAATTGCGCAGACGAGAAATTTTTCTCATAAGCAAACAAAATCTTCGAAAATCGACTACGTTTGATCAAACGCAGCAGAATGCCTTATATTATATGAATAACACCTTCTTTATTTAGCTGAAACATAAAAGACTTTTGCAGCTTTTCAACAAAAGAATTCGCTGCCTGCCGCTGGACACACTTCATATCAGCCATAATGTAGGAGGTGCATCCTCCTATTTGCTACATGTGTTTTACAGTTGCACTCCAATTGCATTTAATCGATTACTGCACCACGTTTATCAAACGTGTTTCAAACGTCCGCTTTAATCGGAATTTCAGTTGCGGATGCTTAGACACATTTTGAATCGGACCTAAACTGCCCATATGAGCATAAGAGTCCCATATGGATTTTTGTCGAAAATGAGATATCTGTTGGATTGTATTCTGCATCACCACTGAATCATAATGCACAAATAAGATTACCAGGTTTGTTCAGAAAATATCGAAAAAAAATACCAAAACATGGTTGTCCCATCCATAAGGCACAATGAAAAATATAAATCTTGAACAGCATTTTTCTCGGCTTGCTGTTTTTCAATATGGGACTCTTATGCATATATGGGCAGTAAACGTCGACTTCGCTGCCGATTCTTACTGTAAAGGACAATTGCAGAGCGAGAGCTACGATCCTACTGACCACTAAAAATTCTTCCTGACTGAGGCTCGAACATATGGGACAAAAGTTTATCCCTCTGAACCGCTAGACATGATGAAGATGAGATATGATGACAAAGTTTAAAATTCCAAATGGAATCAGTACCTGTATCAATATCACTACCGTCGTTAATCGCGTATCGTGTACGTGTGTACCACAATTTCTTAACTGCATAATTTTGTTCCACAACTGCTTGTTTTTAAATTTCTGCTCAACGCGCAAACATTTTTTTATTAAATGGACGTGTATGATTATTGAATTATGTTACATAATAAACTCGCCATTGGAATGTGCTGTTCGTCGTGACGAAGTGCACAGTAATCAGGTAATTATTGATCAACTATTGTCTTCATATTCTTTCCGACTACTTGAACGTTTAAAATCTACTGAATATCAGCTGTACCTACTGATAAACTCCAAGACGATATTTACCTAGGGACCGTACACTAATTACGTAAGACATTTTTAGAACATTTTAAGCTCCCCCCAGATAAGAATTCGTAAGATTTTGACGAACTCCTCCTACATAGGATCTTATCATGATTTTCGTAATAAAAAAATCATATTGTTAATTCATTGAATAAGATAGCGAAAACGATACTTATAGAATTATTTCAAGAAAATTCATGACAAAATTTAACTGCATTCATCTGTAGTAATTTTATTTGCATCCTAGTAGAACAACTATTGGGTGATATTTAGAAAAGCCAATCTGGTCCATATAATCTGCTTCGCTATATTCCACTTCCTTTGAATCTATTTTCTTGTGATGAAGAGCTCAAAAGAATTTATAACCTGTTCTGGGATGAATTTATTCTGAGCTCCAACTGTGACGATTATCGTACGCATAGCTCCGACATTTTCGAATTTTCTTGAAGTAAAACACAGTTCACACTCTGGAAATATTCGGCCCACAAGATCTGTCACAATCGGATGACAGAACATTTTCCGAATACCTTGCGGTTTGAACGAAAAGTATGAATAGAAGGATATTGGACTATCAACACGAAGAGTGTCAGCACTTCTTGTAAGGCATACTGTGACCCCAGTTCCCGAATAAAACAATGTGCCACAAATCGTCAAGAAATCGATGTAACTGCTCTAACACCATCGACAATTAAGACGCTCCTCACGATGGGAACAATAAACAAAATTACATAATTAATTTAACAATCATATCCTGCTGTTGCAAAACATTTCAATTCCAGGTCCACCCTTCCTTGGCCATGATGTACAATATGTGCTAATTTTGTTTGATATAGAAAATGTTAATGGCACAAATAATAAATAATTCTTGTGTAAAGAATATTTTTCTTATTGATTTCATTTTCATACTTCTTTATGATATTACGCAAGAAAGAACAAACCCTCCCTCCCCCTCAGATAAGAATTTGTAAGATATTTTGAAACTCCCCCTCCCCCCATATGCCCTTACGTAATTAGTGTATGGCCCCCTACTACTTACTTGCGACGGTAGAAGCAGTGAAACGTGATCGGTTTTGATGCTATTTACGCGCTCAATTCGATAACTGCTATTAGGGGATAGCGGACACAGTAGGATAAAGAAAGGATAGTAATTCTCATCAGAATTGGTACAATTTTTTTTGGTGGATTGATATGTGAAGGAAAGTATCAATATCGTCATTTAAAATATCTTCATTGAAAAACCGACAGCTCGAGTTCCACAGTGGCCACTTTTGCAACTCTGTAAACCCTTCAAAAAAATTTCACAGGATCCCAAACAATAAACACCTATATTGAAAAATCGACACTTGGCACTTCCACTGCTGTAACGAAATGAAATGTAAGAATCACGTACAGACATATCCTCATAAGCTGGGAGAATACATCTCGAAATGATTCTAGATTACTCTTGCATCATATAGGTGGATTGCCTCGATCAGATCATTTGAGCGTGTCAGTTCCACAGATAATGCAAAAAAGTTTTGGTAAAATAAGAATAGTTAATTCTGGTACTCACCCTGCTGTGTCTTCATACAATGAACTCCCATCTTGCCTAACTTGGCCCGAATCACTCGGTCGGTACCGGACAGATAGATGTAACGCTGGCCGGCCAGTGTCACTCCGCCTGAGGTGAGCAGTTCGGTTTTATCGAAACCTTGCACTATTTTCGCCAGTTCCTCTTTTGATACCTACAGGGAGAATGAGAACAAAAAGAGATTGTAATTAGTTTGATAGTTGGTTTGTAAAACACATGGTGGCATTGACTTCTCGTAACATTGACCCACATATTTTGCTCCGTCTTGTTCATACGTGAACAACAACGCATTCTCACATAGTATGTGATACAGTCTAACGTCCACTCTAAAAGACGAAAAATCATCGCGATATGTGATCTTGTGAGATTTAATAACCTTATTTTCTAAGGAAAGAAATGAAAATAAAGGAGAAAACGCACAAGAATAGAATCAACCACGCAGTCGGCCTTGCCGTAACGGTATTTGTTGAAAATACCCTTCGTGTGCTAGTTTCAATAGATGTCAACAGCCCATTCATTCGAAGTATACGTTAATAATTCACACCAAAAAACGCGCAAATAAACAAATGGATTTCATCTATCAAATGAGACGACATAATATTGGTAGAAAGTGAAAAGTGGCAATAATAAACCTGTCTGGCTAGTCGATAGGATTTCATCCATATCCATCGATGTTGTTTATTCGTATATTTTACACATGTCTATCAGAACAGATGCATAGAACATCAATAAACTCTCATTTTTGTTGTTGCGTTTGGTTTAGATCGCCAACGTATTCAAACTCGTAGTGAAAAATTGCATGACACCCTAAAAAATACCTGCACACAAGTTGGACACGCACGTAGGCTGCGCAGTGAAATTGGAATGACATACTTTCTGCACCGAAGCGTCGCCGTGTGCAAAGTACCGCTCGTTTCACTCGAGCCCACGTCACGAGTCACCAGTCTAGTCGAATGTATGTCTCATGAGGTCATTCAAGGTCGTTTGCTTTCGAAGAAAATTCATATGGCTGCGATTGCATAATGAATTAAATCAGCGTATATTTTTCGGTATACACTTATTCATACCAAACCTGACATATATCAAGGTTTAGTTACGTTCGGTACTTTACGGTGCAAAAGGTTTTCAAAATACCAAACACAGTTTTCAAAATATCAAGCTTTTACGGAAAATATCAAAATAAAAACGCGCCAAATCCACGCGAGATTTTGCGTGGTTCTCGAAAACGAATAAATATTGCCTACACATCTTCAAAACTTGCAGCGGTATTTATTCGAATATTCTCGGAAACTTCTCATGTACACTTGCATCTTTTATTAATAAGCTAAACAAACCATGCCTTGTTACTTGAAAATATTGCAAACTTTCAGAATTATTTTGAAATGTTGCAACCCAAAATATTTTCGACAAAGCGTTATAATTGTTGTATTAACGAACATAATTTTAGAAAGTAAATCCCATTCGTTCTAAAAAGCGATCCGCCATAATGCAGAATAAGGCTGAATCAGAAAAATAATAGGCGTAACAATCTATGGGCGATGGAAATTCTGATTGCTTTCTCCTTACTGCAGCGTCTAACCGTGCATTTTTCTCATTCGACTAGCGAACAATGAATGAAGAACGTAGCACAAAAACATATGCGGGACTTTCCAATTTTCCAGTTTTTGTCCTTTGCATAAAAGTCATACACAATTCGAAATTTTAATACAAAAATGATCAACATTTTTTCCAACTGATTAGCGCAATATATAATTCCGTTCAGTAGAATTAAAGCTACTAACGTTCAAAAACTCCCTTCTATTTCGTCCGAAAATTTTAAAAGCGGCTCTATATTGAAAGGTAAATCGTAGTCACGACACAAGAATATGAACTCATGACGAAACTTAAATAAGATTCTCTAAAAGTTACTAGCAATGATTGCAGTATTGTAACAAATTCATGATGCTTGTGAACAGCAGCTACTTTGATTACGCAGGAATCCATACACTTGGATCACATACTCAACCTTAACCAACTTCCGCCTATGAATGGTTTAGAGCTGTGATTTTCAACCGGAGGTGAATTCACCCCCAGGAATAAATTAGACGATTGTAGGAGGTGAATTATGCGGGACAAATTTTAACTTGTTATCCTAACATTCCTATCGTTTATTTGCTTTATGTATTGTTTCAGTGTGTCAAGAATTGAGATTCTTTTGAACACCCCATCTGAAACCTCGAGCACCAAACAGTGGCCAGAATCTACGTCCGTAAGCTGTTCGACCAGGTGCTGATGAAAGTCGATGGATGTCTTTTTCGCAGATATGTTCGTGAAAAAATTATGATTTGGCAAGGAATCTGTTCCTATGACAAGGAAACCAGCGTTTTCGCGACATGTAACACTATGAATTCTTAAGTAAAGGGTGTTCCTCAACAAAGGAATGTTACCCTTCGTTACGTACCTTGATGGTCCCTCACGTTTTGGACAGACTTATCCAGCTCCATTTACACCAAGGACGAGGTATAATGATACGACAATGGAGTCAAACTAGAGCAGAACTACAGGCCACCAAATTGTCCCCAGCTTCGTCCAATACCGAATTATTGGGTGATAATGAAACGGAAACTGAAGATGAAGAGTCTCCAGCGAGATCGGCCGAATAAAGAATTGGTTAATCAACAGACCAAGACGTGCGCCGGATGAAGAGCGACATCAACAGGAAAGTACGTGGATTCCTTCAAAATATCTACGAATGATTTGTTTCAGTTGTTTTCGCAAAATAACATTTTATTACCTTTATTTCATCCTTAGAAAATTATTCGATTATTAATAAGGTTTTTTGAGAATAAATTTCTTATTTTTTTTTATTTTAAAGATACATGTTTTAACTTTTCAATTTAACATTTGAAGAAATATAAAAATCTCTCGCGGCCTTGAAAATTCATTGATGACATTGATGTTGAAACTGCATGAGTCCCGCTCAAGTAAAGTCTTGGCAAATTGGGTAATCTGTAAACAGAAAACTCATATTTTTTTATAATCATGGTCACGTTGGCTATGTTTAGACGAGAGGAATTTCTTTTATTTTATAATTTGTAAAAGTTATGTAACGATTTGTGAAAATTTCCAATATTTACGTTATTTTTTGGCCTATTAAGGGCCATAACAATGGAACAAATTGACATTTGCAAATCCCTCTCGATCAAACATGGCGGTATATTTTCTGAACAATTGGAGAAAAAAATATTGAAATCGGACCAGTACTTCTATGAAGTCTTATTTGACCGCTTAAAAAAACACTACTTTCGGGAAAACGCGTTTAAAGTAAAAGTACGGTGTATAGTAGTAGTAGTAACTTACTAGATAGTCTACTATCCCTGGTCCGCAGAGCTCACCTTCCTCATCACGAAAATGATCTTGGCTTTGCACATTTTGCTCTCTCTATTGAATTAGGACCTGATTTGCCGCGACACATCACAAAAAGCTCACATCTATAGTTTAGCATATTCATTCTTCTTTCCAAAAAACTCAAAACTACTCTGATCGGCCATGTAGTTCTTGAGATATCGCCATTTGAAGTTCGAAGGTACGAACAATTCTAATGAACTGAATTGAACAGAAATCCTCGACATCACCTGCTTCAAAGACATGTGAAAAATTCAGTTTTCGTCCAATTATGGTAAAATGTTGAGATACTTTTATTTAAACTGGGATAAAAATAAAATAAATATTTACAAAAGAATCACAGGACATTCATTTTTGGGGTTTTGTAACACGTCGTGCCACTGTGCAGGTGGCTGGCACGAACCTTGTTAAATTGTTGTACACAGGAGTTCAAGATAAAAGCTTTGCGAACGGACTACTGTCAAAAGCTTCATCGGTAAAAAAACACTGCACCGATTCTAAATAGCTTCGTAGTAGAATCCAGATGAAAAGAAAACACAGAGCGTTGGATGCACCAATATATTGCCATTCATTTTTAAATATTTTAAATGAATTTTAATTTCAAAAATCATAACTAGAACCTTGTCCAAATTTTTTCTTAATCACCCTAAACAGTTACAATGTGGCATAACGGAAACTCAGATTAATTTTCATAACCATAACTCGTTTCTTTAAGGGATTAGTGTTCCCGGTGATTGCAGTGAAAGTTAATAGAATTCTTTAATCTTAAACAAAATGATAAATGAACATTAGGGTGGAACACAAATTAGATTCCAGCTCCGAGTAACTTTTAGGTACCATTTGGGTCCTAGAACAACTGTGCACATTTTTAGCTCGATCCCTGAAACTATATTTTTGCGCCCACTGAGTTTACATGGGATTTTGCATGGGAAAATTAACTTTCACAAAATAATTCTTCCAAGAGTCGCCCATTGCTTCCTAAAAATAAATCGTTATGTGGCTTTAATAGAAAATTTAACAAAAAAACGAAGTCTCGAAAACCACGAAACGCTCTGACGCTTGAGAAAAAAGTTATTAAGCAGAAACCGATTGATGCTCTGACGATTGATAAAATATTCATTTTTTCTAGCACTACTGCTGTTGGTTTCCAACTATATGCAATTTTGTTTTGATCTTCTCTTAATGTGTCTAAATTATATTTCTATACTGTTTGGCCACTTCGAAAGGGCTTTGAGGGATAAATTGAGGCTTGTTTTGCACATAATAAGAGAAAATTAAAAAAAATGTATATAATTTGACCGTCAGCAGCAGTGATGTTATAGAAAGTGACATTTCATCAATCTTCAGGGCATCAATCAGTTTTTGCTTAATAACTTTTTCCACAAGCCTTTGATCGTTTCGCGGTCTTCTAGACTTTGTTTCCTTGATAAATTTCCTATAAAAATAAGTCATCTATTTATTTTTAGGAGGTAACGGGCGACTCTTGGAAGAAATATTTGGCAAAAGACGATATCCCCATATGAAATCCTATGTAAACTTTAAACCGTGGGCGCAAAAATATAGTTTCACCGATCGAACTAAAAATTTGCAGAGTTGTTCTGGGAGCTAAATGGGACCCAAAAAGTTACTCGGAGCAACATTTTATTTTTGTCATATAACCATGTCCCACTCTAATGAACATGTTAGGAGAAATTTTAACAAAATAAAACACTTTTGAAAAATGAATTCGCGCCAAATCCCCGCGATGCGTCAAATTGAGAACAAATAACGCGTCAAATTCGCGAAAACCGCGAAATCCGCGCGACCGTAACAACCCTGAAACAGCCCAATTTTAACAGAATTTTGTATAGCATTTGGCGATTTTTTAAAGTAAAAATTCCATAGACTTACAAAAACTCAAATCAATACCGTTTTTCAAAAACTTTTTTCGAAATATATTTTTACTCGGTACTTTTTCCCGCAAAGCAACAAATCAGGTTTAGAAGCAATCTTGAAGAGCCTTTTAAAACTTAGATTGCACTTGAAGCGTGCTATAAAACTTTAAATGCTACTTGGGTTTACAACCCATTTTTCGTTCAAACCTTGTAATTTTTAGACTCCTTAGAAAATCTACCCATAAATTGATGGCTTTTAGTCTTATATACGACTGCAAGGGTCCAGACAGAAGTAAGTTGTGTCGTCGCTGTGGTGAGGAGGGACACAAGGCGCAGAAATTCGATAGGGTACCAAAATGCCTTATCTGCGCCAGTAAGAAGCAAGACCGTAACCATGTTATGGGTGAACCTTCGTGTCCCTTCGGTAAGGCCAGTAAGAAGAAACCGTGCAAGTAACACAGCTGAATCTTAACCACTGTGCATCTGCTCAGCAGCTGCTGTGGCAGTCGGTCTCGGGGTCGAGGACAGATGTTGCCCTCCTATCCGACCCGTACAACGTCCCTGCTGATAACGGCAATTGGGTTGCGGACGGGTCTAGGATGGCGGCAATTTGTACAACTGGACGGTTCCCGTTCCAATAGGTAGTATACTCCTCTGCGGAGGGTGTCGCGATTGCCAAGATCAATGGTGTGTTCTATTGTAGCTGCTATGCCCCACCAAGGTGGCCTATAGAACATCGTCCGACCTAGTGGGTCGGAATCCGTTCGTCATAGGAGGAGATTTAAACGCTTGGGTAGTGGAGTGGGGCAGCCGCTGCACAAATAACAGGGACCTCGCATGGTATGTCAGAAGTGGGGCCTAAGAAAAATGTCCCACATGGGATGCCAGGGGGAGCGACAGGGGTATAATAGAGTGGTACGATCGAGAGTGAACCAGGTGATAGGGTGAGCACCCAAGTCAGCCTCACATGGTATGTTTGAGGCTAGCACAAAAGTAAGCCTAGCAAGGAATGAAAAAGGAGTGCACACAAGTCAGCCTCGCAAGGAACGAAAAAGGTGAGCGCAAAAGTCAGCCTCATGTGGAGTGTTAGAGAGTGAATCAAGGTGCGATAGAGAGAGCACCCAAGTAAGCCAGGACGTATGAACGCGTGAGCGAGAATGAATGAGTACATCAAGGACAGCCATCCCCCCAGAAGTAATACCCAGAAGTAGTCCCTGGGGGGAACGATGGCGGAGCCCAATGGAGTTTAGTCGGTATTAATGGCAGCGTCACCATTCGAGCCCGACACGCCCCCAGTACACCCCGTGTGGTAGCATGGCATCTACTAACAGCACGTGTACTGGGCTAGTACGTAAATGTATTCTCCATTGTAAAAAAGCGCTACTGGAGGCGCTTGCGAAACTCGACGCAGTGCTAGTCAATTATGGTTCCACTAGCACATTCCGTAGGAATTGGGTCGAGTCATGGATTGACGTAACGTTTGTCAGCCCGGGTCTGGTTCCAGACATGGACTGGAGGGTAGACGAGGACAACACCAATAGTGATCACCTAGCAATACGCTTTAGGATCAACTATGGTGTGCAGCATCCGAGAGCGGGTGATCCCTGCCAGGTACGCGGGTGTAAGACCAATCACTTCGACAGCAGTTTTCACAGCGACCCTGGGACTGGAGACCAACACCGACAGTCTAACCGGGGATGCGCTGATAGCTGTCCTATCACGCGCGTGCGACGCCACCATGCCGAGGAAAACTCTGTCAAGAAATGACAGACGCCCGGTATATTGGTGGAATGCCAAGATTCCAGCCCTACGATAAGCCTGCCTCAAAGCTAGACGTAGGACGCAACGAGCCCGCAGCGAGGAGGTTATGAGCGGACAGCCGTGAAGTGTTTCGAGCTGTGAAATCAGCCCTTAATAAGGCCATTAAGAGCAGCAAGAGAGCGTGTTTCGACAACCTGCGTGAGGGTGCCAACAGGAATCCGTGGGATGACGCCTACATGATCGTGATGACTAAGACCAAAGGGGCTCTTCACCCCCTAACGGTCACCGGACCAGTTAACGAGGATTATGGAAGTACTCTTCCCGTCTCGAGCCAAAAGTCCCTGGCCTCCTGCGCCGCAAGGCATTGTGGGTACGACCGAAATAGTGGATCCGGTGACAAATGAAGAGTTACACGCAGTGGATAATTCCCTAGCAACGAACAAAGCTCCAGAGCCTGATGGAGTTCCAAACAGCGCTCTCAAAGCAGCAATCATAGCGAACCCGAAAATGCTCAGGCTAGCTATGTAGAGATGCCTTGACGAGTGCCGTTTTCCCGATAGATGGAAAAGTCAAAAATTGGTACTGTTGCCGAAGGCCGGGAAGCCGCCGGGCGACCCATCGGCGTACAGACCAATTTGCCCGATCGACACGACGGGCAAACTGCTTGAGAGGATCATCCTCAACAGGCTAACCCCGTACTCAGAAGGTACGGACGGCCTGTCAAGCAATCAGTTTGGTTTTCGAAAGGGTAAGTCCACGGTGGACGCTATCAACTCAGTGGTAAAGACCGCCGAGATAGCGATCCAACGGAAAAGGCGAGGTATTCGATACTGTGCGTTAGTGACACTTGATGTGAAGAACGCATTCAACAGCACAAGCTGGGATGCCATTGCGCTCTCGTTACGCCGGCGTAGCCTGCCGGTGGGCTGTACCGGATCTTGGAAAACTATTTCCAGAACCGTGACTATACGAGACGGATGCCGGTCAGAGAAGCGTTCCTATTACCGCAGGAGTCCCGCAAGACTCGATGCTGGGTCCGGTATTATGGAACCTTATGTATGACGGGATTCTGAGGCTAAAGTTCCGTCCTGGTGTAAAGATCTTCGGCTTCGCCGATGATGTACCCTTGGAGGTCTATGGGGAGTTAATCCTCGAGGTAGAACTGATTGCAGCACATACGATCAGCACTGTGGCGGAATGGATGAGCGCGAGAGGCCTGGAGCTCGCTCAACATAAGAGGTGGAGGTGGTTATCGTCAACAATCGCAAGTCGGTACAACATGCAGTTATTCACGTGGGAGAAGTCGTGATCACTTCAAAGAGGAGTCTGAAGAATCTTGCGGTCATCATAGATGACAAGCTGACCTTCGGTAGCCATGTCGACTATGCGCGCAAGAGGGCTTCGACGGCTGTTGCGGCATTATCGAGGATGATGTCCAACAGCTCTAAGGTGTGCGCCAGTAGACATAGGCTACTGGCAGGCGTTGCCGTATCTATCCTTAGGTACGGTGGTCCGTCCTGGGCGAGAGCACTGGGTGTAACCAGTTACCTTCGGAAACTGGAGAGCACCTACCGCGAGATGTTAGTGATGGATTGAAGAGAAATTTATTGATGCCGACCGGTTTAATTCAATATTACAATAATCCCTTCAAAATTGTGCTCATTATGATAGATCACATCATTTTGCAACCGCCAATTTCGAAGGTTTCGTATCTTCAATGAATTTTACAAACGTTAAACAGCACATCATCTGATAAATTAATTTTGGCGTTATATCCTTCAAGAAGTATTTATGGAGAATTTACTTTTCAAAAAAATTTATTCTAGGGGAACGGGCATAGAGTAGTTGATAAATCGATTGCCTGGGTTCGATTCCCAGCCCCATACATAGGTTTAGAGATCTGTCCAAGAGATTTCTCCAACCCGAAAAGAGGCGAATGACCCTAAGGGTGAACCCTCTATAATCCAAATAATTATAAAAAATTTGATTCGAGACTTAATGTCTTCAGCAAATTCTAAGGGAGTGCTATTACAAACCACTTTGTTGAGGACATGAAGGCTCCATGTGTTCACGATAACAAAATATTTTAGGCTGCTCGTATTTACCTTTAAAATAAATTATTATGATTTTAATATTTATGATAAATCTCTTCTACTGTTTATAAAAAATAAAATTTGCATTTCATCCAAAGCTTGAGCTTGTGAAGCTCGCAATAGAAAGTCATTCTAGAAAAACAAAATTAAGAAACTTTTCATAAATTTCATTTTAAACCTCAATATGCTTCCTACCCGTAGTATTCATGCCTGCAATAAAATTGTTTTAAATTATGGTCTCAACAAATTCTCTAATGACACGAGCTCTGTTACTATTTTTTGAAAAAAATTATTCTCCATAATTTTGAAACTTCAAAGATGACGAAACAAAGAAACTTCAAAGATTCGGAATTATGCCATTTTGACAGTTACTTCGATTTTCATTAAACCCAACAAATTGAATTCTACACCTATTCCCGTTCGTGCGATAGTATATATTAAAACGTTTTTCTTAAATTAACTGGTATACTTTAGAATGTATATGTTGCGGATTGATGTACATGTACGGATGTACACAATATTACAAAACCTTATTAAACAACTTTCCCTAATAATGTTGTGAAAATTATAAAGCATTTGAAAATTTGTAATAGCCTATTTTTTTAATAAACGGAGTAGTGACCGTCGCTTCACAACGCAGTTTATTTTTCATAGCTTGTAGTGAGCACGATCTTTCGAATTGCTGAACTGAAAATTATGGAATAGAAGATAGTTTTTAGTATTCTTTACAGATTTAAACCACCGAAAATCGCGCAAATGGCTCTGAATGAGACCCGCTGGTGCCGTAAGACAATTTCGCTAGATTTTCAGAGCCCCGTGCACCCAGTGCACTGACGCAAGTGACGGAAGGTTATTGAAAAGTATCGTGCAAAAGAAATCGAGATCGATATCGACTACTATGCACGCTTGTACTTCAGGGGTAGTGTGATATCAAGAGCTGAAATTCCAGTTCTTAGTTTTCTAAGTCCACTGTCGCATATAGTATGTGTAATAAAAAAAATAGACATACAGTTCTAAATGTTCTCAATCGATATAATATCCGAAGATAGTGATAAGAGTTATAAGAAATGTTTCATCACACTGTTAGGTGGATTAAAACCGTTTTTTTTACTTCACAACTATATTACGACAAATGTTTACGTCTGATTAACGTGTTAAAACTTTAGAAAAATGCAGTTTTCTACGGTGGTAGTGCTAACTCTACTGTAAAGTTTCCACTAGGGTAACAGGGGTATTTTGGACCGCTTTAGGAAGTCATGAGAAAAAAATCTGAAAAAATATTGTTTGGCTACGTAATCTGGATCATTTCACAGGCTAATATGTACGGCATTATCATTTTTTTTGGATATGTAGTGTTCTAAATAGTCAAATAAACCTTAATAATTGGGAAAATGACAAATCGTGAAAGCGTATTTTTCTTATTTTGGACCCCTTAACTTTATTTTGGTCCGTAAACAAAGCATATTTCGGACCATCGATTTTCCTTTGTACCATTGCTGTAAACATATTTTGGACCGATCTCGAAACAGATTTTGGACCATCTAAATGTATCTTACTTTGTATGATGAATTTGTACATGATTGACTAAGAAGTGCTTTTCTGGGAACAAAAAGTGAACTTTTTTTAATGCAGAGTAGATATGCAAAGAGGTGTCGGAGTTAATTGGGAGCATGGCGATAATATGTTATCCTTTGGAAATAGCTAACATATTTTGGACATACCCAAAATAACAATTTTCATAATCTGATTGCGTTTTTCAACCTAAAATCGATTTTTTTGTATTTTATAAGCATAATAATGATATTTGCATGATTGAAATGTATACACTTTATAAATAATAACTCTTCGATGTTGGTGACAACAATGCCACCTCCACCTGATTTTGGACCAGTTCAGCTGAAATGTGAAAACACGATTAAAAATTTTCAATTCAATGGTTACTATTAAACCATCTGACTCAGAATAAAACGGGAGTTGCTTTCTAGCATAATAATTTCAGTGTTACAATAGCAATATTTCAATTTGTTATGAGCTTTAAATGGAAAAATGTACATTCATCGTCAAGTGGTCCAAAATATGGTACTGGTCCAAAATACCCTCGTTACCCTACTATACCAAATTAAAAAAAAACAAGTGCGACATTGTTTTTTACTGTACTTTACTGTAAAGTTAGCACTACTATACCAATTTTTTAAAACACGAATGCGACAAATTTTTGGATTTCACAACTAATTTACGACAATTAAGCGACAATTAATCCAAGTGTCATTGTTCACTTTTTCTTAAGTGGTAGTGCTAACTTTATGCACATTATGCCCCATCGCCGTACAGCACAACAGGGAGTATCGGCGATGTGTATAGAGTAAGTTTTTTGCGCGGGACTTTAGTTGACTAAGTACACCATAAAAAGTTCTATTCGCAGTCGCAACATGCCTTTACCTTCACCGCGACTAAAATCGTTATCGCATGTTACTAGCGTTCCAAGGTATATGAATTTGTCGACAATCTCGTACCGTACTCCATCGTTTTCCATTTCGGATAACAATGAATATATGACTAAATTATGGTTTGATGATTCAACTACAAGTAATTATATTATATGTAACATTATTCAATAACTCCTATACTGCCGTTATATGCATAATTGTCCCATGTATATAGGGAATCCCATAGAATATGGGACAATTAAGCTAATAACGACAGTATATTATATGAACGACAATCCAACGTATATTTTCTACATTTGTAATTTGTGTTCGGGTTTTGGTTCTGCGTTAATCTGGTGCTAGATCAATTCTGATTCTGATAAAGCGTTGAATCTCAATTCAATATTTCTATTTCTTCGCAAAATGTCTAAGAACGCAAACAAACCACGTTTATTATGCCAGTTACAACTTGAACATTGTCTACATTTAATAGAAACTTTTTGTGTAGATTCCCCCTTATTTATCTCATTAACAACGCGTTCACGGAAACGTATAATCATACACACTTTTCAAATAATTCCAAATGACAACACTAAAACTTCCGTACTAATCTCACTCAAAAATAGTTTAAAATTGTGAGTACCCTGCTCCTAAGTTCTTCTTAAATCTCTTTGGTTCATCCTATCGCACTTCTCCAATCCATCTTGATGCATAACGCGAAAAAAATCACAGCCAAACTCACCTGAATATTGATTCCGAATTCGGTTTCCAATCAAAATTCCGACTCAAATGAAAGAATCGATACCGAGTAAAAATGCACAATCACAGCGGTTTTTTAAAAGAAATTTCTCTTGACTTATTTTAAACCTTCCATCATGTACTCGAACTCTAAATAGATACCAAACTTCAAACTTTTTTAACATTAAAAAAAGGTAATAAATTTTCAAAAAAATATTCGAAAGGTACATTTATGTTACATAATACAGCATTTTTCATAGGGCAATAAGTAAAAAACAAATATAAGACCTGAAACAATACGAGTAATAGCATGAGAGAAGGGGTCACGCTGTCCCGATGAAAAAGATAAGCCAGCGCCACGCGATTAGAAACAACACATTAGACTGTCCCTTATACAAACTAAACCCTTGACATTCAACTGCTATACTTTTATTTGCATACTCGTTTATAGACGAAAGTAATCATACGCAAATCACGACTTGCGACACTGCAATGTGGCGGCAGCTGGGGCAAAATTATTAACATCTTCATTCGAATCTGATCGTTTTTATAACGACATATACTGACAGTATTCTGCTAATCTGATCTAATGAGCTGACTCATACGTACTGAGTAAGAAATATAAGATTACAATACATCATTAGAACATATTTTCGGAAGGTAACATGCAGTAAAGATGCGCACAAGGTTGTTCGTAATTCAAACAAGCGCCTTTATGTACTCCAGTGTGGTAGAGACAGCTATTTGAAAAAATGTCACGGAACCGGCTATGCGTCATGCAGCCAACGGCGTCACTCGCGTTACTTATTTGGTAATGTTCAGTTGACTGTATGTGATTTGTTTCCAAATGCGGACATATCGGGAAAGCAACAGAAAAGTTACTGTCCTCCACTGGCGAAACACGTTTCGGTGTGCGCCTCGCCGGCACTGTGCGGACAAACTCGCTAAGTTACGTATGTGTATAGTCGTAACACTTGCATTACATGAGGGTTCGACTATCAAATACACAGCAACTTCATTTATACACGCAGCTACCATTCTTCATCACATTGAAAGAGAAAAACACGCGGATATTCGAAGTACACATCGTTGACTCTTGAAATTGCGGCTAGTTAGAATTTGTAACAATTTTTAAATGCCACCAGCCGAGCTCGAACGATAAGATTTGTCGAGACAACAGGAAATAGATTCTGTCGGATCGACCGGCATGCGACTTTTAAGTTATTTATACTTGCAACCAAAAATCGGATTGCCGTTTGACTTTCGATCGTACACTTGATGTTGCGTACATATGAATCATTCAGTAGGGTAATTCAGCAATCCAAATTGACATTTTTGTAATCTTTTAAAAGAATTTTAAACTATGTTATACATCGTTTAAAAATTTTAAACTTGATATTTATAAATTACGTTGTATTTAGGGGAAAAAGGACGTTTTGAACCTTTCTTGGTAAATTCTTCAAATAGTTAGATCACATGTGAGTGTGAGAAAAGATTCTGCTATTATTTCAAGCAAACTTATTGAAAAGGTCCTATGTGCAAATGAGAGCCTCTCTTTGTTTACTTTCTCTTCCGCTAATAACACGGTCGCATTTGCGTTTTCTGCTTAACTCTTTGCATAATATGCTAGTCGAAATCACACTTTACCAATATGTACAGGAACATTTTTGGAAAAATTAATGGTGAAGCCGTGATAATCGAATGAGAAAGTAAACAAAGAGAGGCTCTCTTTTGCACATAGGTCCATTTCAAAAAGTACGCGAGATTTGACAACCTCAAATTTACCTGCAATCGTTGGATTTGGCGAGACTTCCAATTTAAACGCGATGTTATCAAAATCTTTTCAAATGCTCCATCTAGCAGTAGCTGTGTCAATTCGGAAACCATTAGAGGACTTTGCTTCACCTTCGGTTGATTGAAGCAAACATTTCGACGTTAACATTTAATATGGCATTAAATACAATATGCTCTTGAGAATATTACGTCTGAAAAATTATCTCGTATTTTATATTTCCATTTATGAACAGGAACTGGATATAAAGATAGTGCGACGCCGTATTAAATTAATCATTTTTTACGAATAAAATACCCGATTTATTTAAAGAATTGTATTTTGAACGATTTTTGCGGATAAATGTTTTGGTCTCTATTGAAAGATCACACTGGTTTTGTGACCTCTCTCATAAGCCCTTTTCGGCGAGGCGTTAGCTTATAGTTCATGCGGGTGAACCCTTTTGTTTACAGGAAATGAATATGTGACGTTTATTTTGATCCCTTTCTCGGTGTTGGGCTGTTTTTGGACCCTTTTCGAGTATAGTCTTTTCTAGAAAAACTCTAGAAAGAGAACTGCGGAGACTCCATTTTGGATCGATTGGATTCGCGTTTAGCTGTCAAAAAACGAATCCAATCGAACATTGCCTATCCTTATAACATTGGACGTGTTGCCATACAATGGCGGGGCATACGTTGCCAAAAATGCTGTTTTTCTCTCCGCAGTTCTCTTTCTAGAGTTTTTCTAGTCTTTTCATTAGGAGCCCATAGACAATTTGTTCCTTTCGTTTTTTGGTGTATATGAACCATTAATTTTTGAGGGGAAGTGAAAAGAAACAAAAATAAAACAAGCCATTTTGCTTATGTGCCTTTTCGATAATCTATTATTTCGCGAACAGCCAGGCTTCAGAATCGGCTTATTTAAGGTGTCCATTTGAAGTTTACGTTTACGGAATTGTTTACGTTTTGTTTATGTGCCCATTTTAAATGTTCTTGTCGATTTGACCATTATGCCGGATATAGCAGCTGTTTGGTTGTACGTCATTTCCCGGAATACCATTCCCCGGAATTCCATTTCCCGGAAAACTATTTCCCGGAATGTACCATATCCCGGAATATCGTTTCCCGGAATGCACCATTTCCCGGAAAACCATTTTCCGGAATGTATCATTTCCCGGAAAACTATTTCCCGGAATGTATCATTTCCCGGAAAAACCATTTCGCGGAAAATAAAAAGACTAGTACCTCACCGACCAAACTTATTTTTAGGAGAACTGTTATGCAGCTAATTGTGTTCTAGGAGATTTTACCTACTTTAGAACATGAAAAGTTGTTTGAAAATATTTTTAAATTTTTTTTTATTGAGTGGTTATTGCGGTAAAAAACAAGATAGCGATAATCACAATCGTCTGAGCTCTCGATCGAAGCAGATCGTTTTTCTTGTGCTGTGCATAGAGTAAATCACTATATATACATTGTGAAGGTCAACCATTGTTTGAGGCTGGCTTTGTTCGTCGGTGCCTGGGTTGGTGAAGTGAATAGTGGAATAACCGGACAAACCGCTAAATAAGCTAAGTATCTTTTTTTTTCATTTCCCTTTCCCCCGATCGGTCGCTACTTCTTAGATCCCTTTCCCCTGAATATAAGTTTCATCTCTCGTTTACACCACGTGCTATCCTCGTGCCTAAATGGCCGAGGGCGAAGTAACATTGGATGGAAATGATATTCCCATGGATATACCGGATAAACCCAAAATTACTCCCTCCCCTGATTCCCCCAGTCCTCCCCGTATTAAAACATACCCAGCCAGTTCGACTGGACCCTGGGTGGTCTATTTCCGGCCAATCACGAAATCGCTTAATATTTTAGAAATCTCACAGGAGCTGACAGCTAACTACCCGGCCGTAGCTCAGATAACACGTGTTAGAGCTAATAAGATACGCATATTAGTGAATGACCTCGACCAGGCAAACCAGATTGCTCGCAGCGAACGTTTTACAAAGCAATTTAAAGCGTATATTCCTTGTTTAGCAGTGGAGATCGACGGGGTCGTCGCCGAACCGGGTTTGAAGTGCGAAGACGTGTTGAAGTACGGAGTTGGTTGTTTTAAGGACCCCTCACTTGAACATGTGAAGATTCTGGAATGCAAGCAATTGTATTCCGCAAAAACTGAGAATAATAAGACAACTTATTCATTGTTAGACTCGCTTCGGGTGACTTTCTCCGGGTCTTCCCTCCCCAATTATTTCCTCCTGGATAAGGTTCGTCTACCTGTTCGCCTGTTTGTACCGCGGGTAATGAACTGCAGCGATTGCAAGCAGCTGGGCCACACAGCCACCTATTGTGGCAATAAGAAAAGGTGCGGCAAATGCGAGGGAGAACATGAGGATGACTCTTGCGGTGGAGAAACTGAAAAGTGTATTTACTGCGGGGGCCTTCCGCATGATCTTAAATCATGCCCCGCGTACAAACAGCGCGGGGATAAAATTAAGCGCTCCCTTAAGGAACGCTCGAAGCGCTCTTATGCAGAAATTCTTAAGAATGCATCGCCATCTGTCCCTTCCGAAAATTCCTTTGCTCTTTTGGCTGGCGTTGAGCAAGAATCTGACGACCCACAAGAGGGAACATCTTTGGTTAACTCAGGGGAGTCCAGGAAGAGGAAAAATCTAGCCTCCCCTAGATTGCCTCGTAAGGGTGCCAAGGTGTCGTCCACTCAGAGTGCGCCAATTACAATCAATAAATCCAATGGAAGTGATGCACTAAAGCCGAAGCAAGTTGCTCCAGGACTTGGAAATTTTAATTCTAACAAGGAGTATCCACCACTTCCAGGGACACCAAAAACCCCAAGTGTTCCCTTTTTTCAAACAGATACTCAGTCCAGTAGCGGACTAATGAAATTTTCTGACATAGTGGACTTAATTTTCACAGCTTTCAATGTTACTGATCCTCTTAAAAGCATTCTGATACATTTTCTCCCTATGGTGCAAACATTTTTGAAACAGTTGACTGCTAAATGGCCCCTCCTTGCAGCGATCGTATCCTTCGATGGCTAAGTCATCAAACGAGGTCACTGATTCGATCACTGTCCTACAGTGGAATTGCAGAAGTATCCTCCCGAAAATCGATTCCTTCAAATTCTTATTAAACAGTTTAAAATGTGATGCTTTCGCATTATGTGAAACCTGGTTAACTTCTGATATAAATCTCAACTTCCACGACTTTAATATAATCCGTCTGGATCGAGAAAACCCTTATGGAGGAGTACTTTTGGGGATCAAAAAGTGCTATTCTTTCAACCGAATTAACCTCCCTTCGACACCAGGCATTGAAATTGTCGCTTGTCAAGTTTTAATCAAAGGTAAAGACCTTTGCATTGCTTCCATCTACATTCCTAGGGCAACGAACGCTTTGTAATATCACGGAATCCTTACCGGCTCCGCGGCTAGTTCTGGGAGACTTTAACTCGCACGGTACGGTATGGGGCTGTCTTCATGATGATAATAGATCAGCATTAATCCAAGATCTTTGCGACAATTTCAACATGACCATCTTAAACACGGGAGAAATGACGCGGACTCCTACACCACCAGCACGCGCAAGCGCGTTGGATTTATCGCTATGCTCGACATCGCTACAGTTAGATTGCAGGTGGAAGGTGATCCCTGATCCCCACGGTAGCGATCATTTGCCTATCGTGATTTCAATTGCTAACGGTTCAAGACCATCGGAAACAATCAATGTATCGTATGACCTCACACGGAACATTGATTGGAAGAGTTACGCGACCGCGATATCCGTTAAAATCGAATCCACTCAAGAACTTCCTCCGGAGGAAGAGTACAGGTTTTTGGCTGGCTTGATTCTCGACAGTGCGAATCAAGCTCAGACTAAACCAGTACCCAGCGCGAATACCCATGGACGGTCTCCCACCCTGTGGTGGGATAAAGAGTGCTCAGAGCTGTACGCGGAAAAGTCCACTGCATATAAGGCCTTCCGGGAAGACGGGTTACCCGCTAGCTATCTACATTACGCGTCGTTAGAAAGGCGAATGAAGAGTCTAATGAAAGCCAAAAAACGCAGTTATTGGCGCCGGTTCGTCGACGGGTTAACGAGAGAAACAGCGATGAGCACTCTTTGGGGTGCGGCTCGACGTATGCGTAACCGTAATAGTACCAACGAGAACGTGGAATATTCAAACCGTTGGATATTCGCTTTCGCCAAGAAGATCTGTCCGGACTCTGTCCCGGTACAGAAAACGTACCGCGCCTCGTCTCCTCACGATACCGCGAACGAAACACCGTTTTCGATGGTGGAGTTCTCACTTGCTCTTTTATCATGCAACAATAACGCCCCAGGGTTAGACAGAATCAGGGTAACATTGTTCCTCATGACTGGAGGCAAGTGAAGGTCATCGCCATCCAAAAACCAGGAAAACCAGCCTCCGACCACAACTCGTATCGGCCGATTGCAATGCTGTCCTGTATTCGGAAGTTGTTCGAGAAAATGATCTTGTTTCGCCTCGACAATTGGGTTGAAGCAAATGGCTTACTGTCAGATACACAATTTGGCTTCCGCAAAGGCAAAGGGACGAACGATTGCCTTGCGTTGCTTTCTACAGAAATCCAAATGGCCTATGCTAACAAAGAGCAGATGGCATCAGTCTTCTTGGATTTTAAGGGGGCTTTTGACTCAGTTTCTATCAACATTCTGTCAGAGAAGCTGCACCAGCATGGTCTTTCGCCAATTTTAAATAACTTTTTGCTAAACCTGTTGTCTGAAAAGCACATGCACTTTTCGCATGGCGATTTAACAACATCGCGATTTAGCTACATGGGTCTTCCCCAGGGCTCATGTCTAAGTCCCCTGCTCTACAATTTCTACGTGAATGCCATTGACGATTGTCTTGCCAATTCATGCACGCTAAGGCAACTTGCAGACGACGGCGTGGTCTCTGTTACAGGGCCCAAAGCTGCCGACTTGCAAGGACCATTACAAAATACCTTGGACAATTTGAACTGAGTTGGTTGTTTTCTCTAGGAAGCGTGAGCCAACGCAACTCCAGCTTCTATTAATGGGTGCAACGATCAACCAGGTTTTCACATTTAAATATCTCGGGGTCTGGTTCGACTCTAAAGGTACCTGGGGATGTCACATTAGGTATCTGAAACAGAAATGCCAACAAAGGATCAATTTTCTCCGAACAATAACTGGAACATGGTGGGGTGCTCACCCAGGAGACCTGATCAGGTTATACCAAACAACGATATTGTCGGTGATGGAGTACGGGTGTTTCTGTTTTCGCTCCGCTGCGAACATACACTTCATCAAACTGGAGAGAATCCAGTATCGTTGCTTGCACATTGCCTTGGGTTGCATGCACTCGACCCATACGATGAGTCTCGAAGTGCTGGCGGCCATTGGTGATTGAAAACTTCGAGAGGCTCGTCGAGCTTAGTTCTCAAACCCGATTTATGTCCTTGTACTTCGACTACATGGCACAGAGCATTAATCCTTCTTCGTTTACTCCCAACCGTGTTCGTTTCCTAGATACTTCTGATTCTACTGTATTCTTCGACACATCCATGAAGTAAGAGATTCGTGGACTCCCGGACCATATACGCCCGCAAGTGATGCCCAATATATTTTATAATAAATTCCGAGAAGTCGACTGTGACAAAATGTTGTACACTGACGGATCAAATCTCGATGGTTCCACTGGCTTCGGTATCTTCAACAATACTATCACCGCTTCATTCAAGCTCAATGATCCCGCTTCAGTTTACGTCGCAGAGTTAGCCGCAATTCAGTACACCCTTGGGATCATCGACACTCTGCCTACAGATCACTACTTCATCATTTCGGACAGCCTCAACTCTATCGAGGCTCTTCGTTCGATGAAGCCCAAAAAGCAATTCCCATATTTCCTGGGGAAGATACGGGAGTCCTTGTGTACGTTATCTGAAAAATCTTATCAAATTACCTTTGTTTGGGTCCCCTCTCATTGCTCTATCCCGGGCAATGAAAAGGCCGACTCAATAGCAAAGGTGGGCGCATTAAATGGTGACATATACGAAAGACCAATCTGCTTCAACGAATTTTTTAGTATTTGTCGTCAGAGGACACTCAACAGTTGGCAAACCTCGTGGAGCAATGGTGAACTTGGACGATGGCTACATTCCATTATCCCAAAGGTATCAACGAAGCCTTGGTTCAGGGGGATGGATGTGGGTCGGGATTTTATTCGTGTAATGTCCCGACTTATGTCCAACCACTACACCTTGGATGCGCATTTGCGGCGTATTGGGCTTGCGGAGAGTAGTCTGTGCGCTTGTGACGAGGGCTATCACGACATCGAGCACGTTGTCTGGGTATGCGCCGGGTACTTGGACGCCAGGTCTCAGTTAAAGGGGGCCCCTTCGGGCCCGAGGTAGACCACCCAATGTCCCAGTCCGAGATATACTGGCAAATCGTGATTTCCCCTATATGTCCCTTATTTATACTTTCATAAAAACGACACATATCCCAATTTAGCCCCTCTCTTTTTATTTCTCGTTTTAGAAGCTTTCTCCTGCCTTGTGGGACCGATCAGCTCCAGACTGCAACTATGTAACCGCCGTCGCACTGAAGCGAGAGCGACTCAAGGTCCGATGACTTTTGAAGGATTCCCCGCGGGTCCGAAGAATACCATCCGCCAATCCGACCTACTAGACTGAGGCGGTAATCTTTCGCTGATCTCCCGTTTGCCCGAAAGTTGCAAGTTTTGCTCTTCTCTCCCGGTCACCATCTACGCTTTCTCTCCCCTGTCCTTGATACAACTGCTTCTACAGCCCCCCTCTGAATATCTTGACCAAGCATAAGTCTCCGCTAAAAAAGTTCAAATTTGTATTCTGTATTCCTAGTCTTAAGATAGTTGTAATTTTACCTCTTTGTTAAAACTATTGTCCCCCATCTTGTAAATAGAATTGTACCCCTAGTCTTAAAACACCTGCGAATTTTCTCATAAATATTTGTTCCCCCTTTTGTGTACCAAACTATATTGTTAGTTTTAAGATAACTGTAAATATTTCCTAAAAATTATAACTATTGAATTCCTTGTTTTAAATTTTTTTCATAAAAAAAATCTTTTGCCCCCTCTCTTGTATATAGAATCTTATTTCTAGTCTTAAGATAGCTGTAAAATTTTTCTTTTTTAAAAAAAATATTTCAACATTGTAACCTCCTAGTTTTAAAACATCCAAAATGTAAAAACAAAAGAATTTGGCAGCGCCAAGCTAACGCATTTGTCCCTATCAAATAAACGAAATGAATAAAAAAAAGATAGCGATAAGCTTGCAAAACTGTCATTTTAAAGATTTAATCTTTTCGATTCCGCGATGTTAGGAAAAATTATTTTAATTAATCATTATATGAGCAGCTTACGGACGGCTTTTGGTTTTGAACCAAGAAGAAACTTGGGAGGATTTAAAAAAATCTTGTGGGGAATAAAAAGCACCCCATGGGATATCAATGAAATAAATGTGTACCACAATAGTAACAAATACTTTTCCCACCGCTGGTAGTGAAGGGGTGAATAAATTCATGACCGTCTAATTCCTGACTAACAGGCCCTATATTTTGCCTGATATTTGTTCCAAATTTTGCGGATTTAGTTAAAATGGTATATTTTCAATTCTTTTACTATTTTGAATCGATTCCGTCGCGTGGTAATCTTCGGTGAAAAGCATAATACACCACTGTAGAATTTTTAAGATTTGAAAATTTTGTTATTGAAATAAAATGATATAACAGAAAATGGAAGGCGAACAGAATACCTAATTGTATATATTATCAATTCTGTCCTATCGTTTTTAGGTAAACTCTAAGCGGACTAAAAACTTCAAATGCGTTTTTTTTAAATCCACGTCAAACCACGAGCTTTGAAATATTCACAGCATATTCTAATTTAATTTCTCCAGCAACGTACGAAGGATTTTAGTTAATAAATTATGTCTGTATCTTGGATATTTTCGGTAAATTTAAGACTAAGAGGAACGAAAGCAATGAAATTGATTGTTGATTTTAATATTTTCAGCGCTTCGCGTAAAATTAAAATAGCGAAAAAAATCCTACGTAAGTCACTTTCTATCGTTCTAAGGAATCGAAAAAAACTTTAGTTTTTGACGCTAGGTCAAACATTACAGGAGATAGATTTCAGGCTCGGATTAAAAAAACGTGCTGGCGGGAAAATGCTGAACAAATTACATAAAATTAATATTTGTGTGCTGCATAAGTCGTATTATGAATCCCATTTTGGGATCTTGATTCATCTCCTTATTACGCAAAGAAAAATATGCTTATACCGTACTCTATAATGGTTTAAATTCGTAACGATCAATTTAGAACGCCTTGAAATGAAGCCATCTTTGAAATTGAAAAGGCAGTGTTTTCCACAACGTTGGCAACATTTTTATGATAACCAATCATTAGTACTCCAAAAATGCCCTGAATACGTTGATTGATTTTCATGAAGATTAGGTAAAAGGTAACGAAAAAATATAAATATTTCCTAAAATTCAGTTATAAATATTTCTGGAACCTTTGAAATTTTATAGATTGTGAATGTATTTGTCTGAGATGCTGCCTTCTTAAAAATATGCAATCTTCTTTGGATTTTTATGTAGAATGTTATTTTTATCTATATGTTTCTCTGAAAATACTCTTGGACTTTTATTGATTTTTATTCGCAAGAATATTTGTTTACAGTAACAAACAGTGCATTGAAAACGCCTTCAGTTATTTTAAATTTCACTTCGTATTAAAAATTTCTATGTGAATTAGCCTTCTTTGGAACAATAGCAAATCAATGGAAATAATTTTAGAATTTTATTGATTTCAATACAATAAATACATTAGCCTTCTTTAAAATTTTCGTAATATATTTTTGAAATGCTATTCATTTTAAATTAAATTACGACTTTGATATCGCCTTCTTTTAGCATAAGCTATTTTCTGGACCTTCGATTGATTGATAATGATTTCAAATAAAATTACATATGCATGAGAATTAGTTTTTTAAACTCCCTAACATGATCAGCGAGCAAAGACAAGGGAACCAAACAAATATTTGAGTAGCAACATAGTTCTAAATGCAAATGTTCTCAAAGTACTTCAGATTTTAATAGTGTAACAAATTGCCGAGAAAAAGTACGTTCCGGGAAATGGTATTCCGGGAATTGGTACATTCCGGGAAACGATATTCCGGGAAATGAGACACTCCGGGAAATGATATTCCGGGAAATGGGACATTCCGGGAAACGATATTCCGAGAAATGGGACACTCAGGGAAATGATATTCCGGGAAATGGGACATTCCGGGAAATGATATTCCGGGAAATAGTACATTCCGGGAAATGGTTTTCCGGGAAACGGCATTCCGGAAAATGGTTTTCCGGGAAATGGTATTCCGGGAAACGACATACAATCCAGCTGTTTTGTTGATGTATTATTCCGTGTAGACAAACAGTGTTCAATGTTTGTCATTCATATTGTTTCATTCGCTCTAAAGATTCATAATCATGGAAAACTGTCAAATCAACTCATTTGGTTCTTGTTGGACCTCATTGGGCTCATAATAATTGGTCACTTTTTCAGTGAATCGCAGTTCTTTAAAAAAGAATCGCGGTTCAGTCATTCGTTTTGAAGAGACGATTTTTTTGATCGAGTCGTGATATTCATTCGTCCAAATGATTTGTACAAGTCGCTAGACAAGATTGCGATTCTCAGAAATACAGCGAATCGAACATGATTTAATTCGATAAAATATATTGAAAAACGATATAATTCTTGTTTATTGCATTTAGTATCAGAAGTTTATTATAATCAGCTCAGAACAATGATCAAAAAGTTTCAAAAATGACCTGCTATTTTGTTTCTCAACAAAAAAGCATGACAAGTATTATTTTGTATAAAACACAAATTTCAATGTCATTTTGGATGTCAGACTTCCTCAATGACGGATCCCTAATGGGTCTTCTCATCCAGCTTCCAAAAATCGATTTTTTATTTTTGCTTGCATCGTTAAAATTATCAGAGAATATTCTTGCAAAATTCAGAATACAGTGAAGACCCGTTTTTATCATCCCCTTGTTGAATGTTTGGCTGATAAAACGGGGACGATGACAAAATCGGACGTATATTATAAACTGAAGTAAAATTTTATATTACCCACTCATTTTTTTTTCGTTCCGATGGAACTCCTTGGCGGCTGTGATCCACTAGAAGGATGATAACAGCCTATTGTCTTTCTGTAGAAAACCAGCCTATAGGAAGTGATCCCGCAGGTTGGAGTATCTCAGCCAAGAATGAATCCATTGGGTTCCTGCTCCCAGGTTGTAAGCGGCGACTGAAAACAGGAGTATTTAAGTCAAGGTGGCAGCTCTCGTATATGCCCGCGCATGGCGATACTGAGTGTGTGAAATGGGCAGATGATTATATGATAGATGTGATCGAAGTGAATATGTTCAGATTTTATCTATCTTTAAATACACCTAGTCTAATTAAATAACCACCATTGCATTGGTGTCAAGGGACATATAAAAACAATATAATAAACAAGATCGTTGCATCGATATCGTAACACACAAAAAACAAGCTAGAAGGCTAATGAAAAGTATCGAGAACCTGTTAGCTCTAAAACAATATGATCCCCTAGTATAGAGTCACTCGTTCGTTTGTATCTCAACATTTAGCCATGATGTATATGTATTCATATTTACATATTGACCTTATCTGGCGAATTATATTTATTTTGCAAATAATTGATGAAGCAAATTTTGAAATAGTTAGAATTACTTGTAATTTTATTTATTAGCCAAATCTACAATTTACTAACGACTACTGCTACAAGTTCTTTTGAGTTATTTACATAGCAAATACCGGTATATTACATCATTACATGGAAAGATAAAACCCCGAACGAATTTTAAACGTTATAGAGGGGCACCATATCAATTAGCGTTATAGAGGCACCATATCAATTCATCGAGAGGAAAATGAAGTGACCACAAATGTTCTCATGGTAATAGTTACGTTAATAGGGGTTTACCGAAGGCAACAATCGACTACATTAAAACAAAACGATCGAATATGCTGGAACTAACAATGGGAAATGACAAGGAAATACCGAATAAACCGACTGATGCGACTTGTAACGGTATTGCCACTCATCCCTATTGTATGAATTAGCGCTCTTCAATGCGACCAGATCACTATGACTATATCATATGTGTACGCTGGTACAAATGTACAGCTAGAGAGTATACCACGTGTACCGCCACAAAAGAAATGATATTTGGTCACACTCTACTAACGCCTTATTTTGTCTACATCTCTACTAGTCCTTTTTTCTATCCGGCCCGTCGATAATTTAATGAAACGTACGGCTTATGTTTTCCCCTCGGGCATTTCTCTTTGCTTGTACCCGGTTTGCTACCTATTGACATTTTAACTGAGCAGAGTGCGACGGTGGTTCATAGAAAGTTGCCTCGAATCTTTAACCATCCTGCATTTGACGATGAAAGTAGTCACACGAGTTTCAGACAGCGTCTTTGGTACGTTGGCGTTTCCAAATCGTTTTAAGAGGTGTTGTTTCATATCGAGCGCGGTCTGTGGAATCCAGTTGAATATAACTAATTGTAAACCTTTATCCAAATTACGTCACATTAACGGTACGGTCTCTCTCTCTCTTTCCCTCCCTCTCATTTGGCATTGTCAAGCCCGAAATAATAAATCGGCGTTGATAACGAGTTTTAGTAATACAAATTTCAACAATATGAACACCTCAAATGTGCTTTGAAAAAAAGTTCTTACTTGTATTTTCACAATGGGTTACATTCCAAGAGCGTCACCGGAAATAATTCCCAAAAAATGACTGCGTTACCAATAAGGAGAAAATGTTTCGTTGGGTTGTTTTCCTGGATATTTAAGGTGTTTTTGACAACGTGCATTTCGAGTTCATTTTGGATGTAGCACGAGGCCATGAAGTACTTATATTAATATCTCTCACAAACTGTGCACACACAAAATACTCAACAACGGCAGTAAGCAGAGCTTAGGAACTACACTGCCTGTTGATGATGTGCTACCTACACTTTTACAGAATCTTATTTATTTTATTTATTTATTTCAACTTCATCTTTGACGCAAAGCGCCATACAGACTGCTATTAAAACTAATTACATAACTACTATTCATCACAATACACACAGCATATCAAATTTACATAACTTAACATACACAAAAACACTTATTCTGTCGGTTCCCATGCGTTAAATTTCTCGTGAAATTCGCGAAAGCAAGTCCCTCTCGGCCAAGTCGACGGCGACAATGCAGCATTTCTCAATTTCAAATCTACTCCAACCTTGAATGAAATGAAAGGCATCGAAGCTACTTCTTTCCAGTCTGGCACAAGTTTTTTCACAACGGCAGGGTTATTTCCGAGCGATTTTGTTACCATATCCGCGATGTTCCTTTCAGTAACTGAATTTTTCACTCTCGTGAAGAATAGCCAGCAGAGGTTTGCGGAGGAGCTCGGTAACGAGTTACACAAATTACCAAGACCAGAAACGTTTCGGGAGCCATGCTGCAGTTGGATTGACGAGAACGGAGAAGATTGGTCTGAAGGAGAGCTTGAGCCAGTAAACGATTGGGTTACTTTATACAATCTACCAGCAATCGTTTCGTTGATAGCCGCGACCTGTTGCTTCAATTTACACACCTCTTGAAATATATCCAATGCAGTTTTCAGTCTGCGATTCTGTGTGCACAGCAGCAATAGCAGGTCGCCCGGGTACAAAGCCGGCAGACTCCGATAGTAACTTTCGTTTCTTAGAAAATGCCTCAAAGTGACGAGCATCGATCATGATGTCGGTACAAGGCGTACACATCCATAAGATGTTCCGCTGTTGTGTACAGCTAAGTGCCTCTTCTATCGTGAGTGCAACACATTCAGCATGATATTCGTCGGAGCAAAAGCCTTTACAGGTAACAGAATTTTCGTCCGATTCGATATTTAATAAACATTGGTTGCAGATCATTATTCCTTTTTTACCAAACAGTTCAGTTGATGACTTGTTGAGGAAACGTACGTGCTGCCTGTTTCAGGTGAAATTGATTCATTTTGTAATCCCAACTGCTGGTTGGGGTTGGTACTTGATTCTATTTCGGGGTTCAACAAAAAACAATAAGTTTGGATGTCCGACATATGGTTATGGACATAATGATGATCTGTATTTACATTAGCACTTTCAATTGGATACAGCAAGTCAAGGTTGGGGAGCCAAAAGGTTACTTGGGATGAGTATATTTTGGCTCTTAGTGACCTTACACTCACATACACCCGACCCGAACCCGTACCAGTAAGAAAAAATATTTATTGCGGGTGCGGGTCGAGTCAGTTTTTTTTAATATTTCGCGCTTAATCGTATACTTGTTTTTGAATGTATGAAAATTCCGTTAATAGCAGAATGGGACAGATTATCGTCATTGAAAAATTTTCAAAAAAAGCGCAATTTTCCGATTTTGAAATATAAAACTTCATCCCATAAGTGAGCGTTTGTCGAGTTACATGGAATATTTCAGTATGAAGAATTTTCTGCAATGTCGAACGGGGTAAACATTATTGACTTTTTTGCGTGATTTCTCAAACATTTTTCAAATATCTTTGATGTAATTTGTTTTTATTGAATTTCAGAGTATCTCTAAAAACCGAAAATACAATTCTTGTTGATTCACAATACAACTTTTTTTGAGAGGAATAGTCTAAAATAACTATCATATATCAAACAACTGAAATCGTTATTTTTTGTGGCTTTATCGGCAAAAATGTTTGCGGTTACTAGGAAACTGTTCAGCTTTATTATAGAGAAATGTTTCCATGTATATACACGGGATGATTTCAACTAATCAAAAGTGCTTAGAAACACAGTGCTTTTATTTTCAGGGGTAGCGTCAATCTAGCGCTAGCTTAGTCCTGTCATTAAGCTAGTGTCGGAATCTGATAAGAGCTCAAAATGCAAATTTCATAACTAAATTAGTTGTAGGTTTAAAACCAACCAGGTCAGAGGTTGTTTTAAACCTATAACTAAAACCAAACATGCACAAAAATTCTTGTTATAAGTTCAAGGTGAGGTGAGGGAGTGTTTATTGCTGTTTATCGACATTGGAAAACCTCTCGAATCGACGTCTGGATGTGATACATTCATAATTTATTAATTTTCTATATCATTAGCAGTGCACCAAGCACTATCGATGGGATTGAAGCTTGCTTTCTATAGCTTTATCATATGATTCTAACATTTCAAGTACAACAATCCCAATAGCATCAGGTTAAAAAATCCCATGCCAAATCCATGACTAAATTCTCATGGTAAATAATATAAATACTTTGAATACAAAATAAATAACCTAATCGATCCGAATTTATCAGCGTTGCTGTACCAACCGTACTTTTTCATTTTTGTAGTTACTTGTATTAAATTTTGCCATTACTTTGAAGATCCCTTGAGTTAAAAACATCATGCTTTAAAATACGATATCAAAAAAGAATGATGCTCGCTGCAAGCGCAAAATGACGTTTTGTTTCGCAAAAAAAAAAAAATAATACGCCAGCTCAGTAGTTGAATATTCATGACAACAAAAAGTTATGGAAGGAAAAACGTCATATTTTAGTGTATTCGTAACCGAAAAATCCAAGTATACTGAAATGACAATTTACTGCAAATAGAAGGGAGCAATAGTCTTATATCACCAGTATAGAATAAACCTCACGCTTTGAAAACTACAACTATTCGGAATGGACGTAAGTACTAGACCATGTATGTATGACATATTCTAACAAAAGTGGCTGTGCGTTTGCCGTTATCTTATCATAGCTCAAAACATGCAAACTTGCTCGGGTCACATTTCGCTTTTGATGAACAGATCCGATAACAAACAGGATATAGTGCACACGCCCCATTTTTTTCTGATGGAAGTAGCTTTCAACACATCGTTAATTTGACGTCCTTAGCTAATCATCGAAAGAAAAATCAAATGAAGAAAAAGATGCCACCCAGACGAACTGTAGATACCAATCAGACTGCCATGAGCACACTGCAAAGTAGGCCCATCTGTGAAATATGTACAGCGAAAATGAATATGAATGAAGGGAAAACAAAACTTTCTTGTTGGTTGCTGTAGTGTGCCCAAAAGCGGTTTCCTATACAACCGAAAACGTTATTGTGTACAGGCGGTTACCACTACAAGACCGACACACACACTTTAATAAAGAAGTGACAGCGTGTTACAAACCGGTTCACTCGACACAGTGAGTCCTAAAGTCAACTTTGCAAAATTAGGTTCAGCACAAAATTAAGAAATAATATTCTATGTAGAATACGACTTTTTTGCTGGAAAATCATAATTAATTAAAGGTTACATAAAACATAACGGAAATACTATATTGGATGATTTTCTAAAACATTTCAAGGACTGAGTGATGGTCGATTTTCGAATCGTTTGAAAAACATGCTGGGAAAATTAGGCAAAATTAACTTCTTCGAAGACTTCAACCACCGTATAATAGGGTAATTCGACTACAAATTTACAATAGCAGAAATATAATTGTCACTAGGCTAGACTTTCTGATTTTCCATTGAACAATCATGCTTTTTTATTGGCTAATTGTGTCTCAGCAGATATCAACTCATTTTGTTCTCCATAAATCAATCCAAATCTGTCGCCAAAAATATTCAGATGCGAACTATTTTCAGCAATGAACAGTTAGGCCCAATTTCATCACTCTCTAAAGTTTTAAACCAGGTTTAACGGAGTGTTCAATTTGGTTCAAGAGTTAAGTGTGGGTGAAGAAATCGACCCCTAGTGGAAGAAAGCAAGGTCGTAATAAAACAATGAAGAAACAATCGTCAATATTTATAATTAAATTAAGGTGCCAGCGCTGTATTGATCGTGTACCGAAAATATGAAGTCTGATAATTTAGTACATACGCTTAGTATGTACAGTGAAGATCAGATTTAGTTTGCCCCAAGACGAACAAAGCCGAATAAATTCTTTCTTGGGGATATTTTTTTATCTCATGGATGCAAAATATGCAAAAATATGAAGTATCATTTCTTTTTAATGTTACACTGTAAGATCCTTTTTGGGAAAATATATGCTAAGTAATACGAAAGGATTATGAGGCTACGTCTAGATATTACAGATTATTTTAACAACCTTGGCTTTTAAAAAATATATATCCAGGGGCTGGGGCTGATAAAACGAGTCCTCACTGAACACCTACAATTTTCCAAACCCAACTGAACTGTAAGATTATTGTTCACCCTCGAAAATACACAAATCGTTCCTATTACTAATAAAAAGTTTAATGAAATTTGAAAATCAGAATCAACGGGCCTCTGAGACCTCTCTCGTAATATATTGCGAGATCCTCCCTGAGAAGTTTACCATAAAGAGGAGCATTTCGTTTTTTAATTTAAATTGAACAAAACTTAAGTTAACTAACAAAGATTTTCTGATATTTAAAAAGTATATCAGAAATATTATCACATATTTAGATGAGGATAGGACGTTTCCCAACAATGCACCAAATTAAATGTCAAACAGTTTGGTGCAAAATCTGCTTATCTCATGCATGAAAAATTGACCATATGACTCACCTTTACCCTTTGTCGGATTTCCACTATCCGATGTATGATGTATGCATTTTCAACTCTACTCATACAAGCTCATAGCCCGCATCTACACGTTTGCAAGTTTGTGTGATGTCTTGCCAGTCAGCAACAATTACCACTACACATAAGGAAGGGGGTGGTGGGTGGCGCTAGAAATACTCCAAAATTTGCAAAACACTCATCGATGATCGACCCGTTGTTATGTAGGTATAGAGCCCAGTGGCACGAGTGCGGATGTCTCATGCTGGCGTGAATGTGTAGTGGTTATAAAAAAAATGCATGTAGTTAGCGGTAGTAGTAGTGCCGATAGTAAAAGCATTCATTTGGAATCATCCATTCATTCGTTCGCATTTTGACTATGTATTGGCTCGTTTCAGTCGTATGCGAACGTAAAGAATAAAAGGAATAAAAATCCTACGAAATTTCATCCGAGCGCCATTTTGAAAGCAAGGCGAGCCGGCGAATTTTTTTATCCAATATTTCCACATCACACGATTAGAGACAAATCAACCAGGCGGATTAATAGATAAAGGAATAATGCTTTTATCAAGCTCCGTTCTCTGCAGTCGCATTTACGTACGATTAATGGCTAGTCTCTTGTCATTACAGCATTTGGCTTTAGCAAATGAGTCAGCGTGGTGTGGAGACTTGGTCACACCCTTGAACTGTCCCTCTACATTACCTTTGTTGGTAATGTCTCTTAAGGGTCACAAATTGTATGTCTGCAGTATGTAACAGTATACTTTAAAAAATCACGATTTACGATAGCCATCGTCCCGCGGCAAGCTAAATAAAGATAATGAAACAAAATACTTACTTCAAATCCCTCTGATTTAGCCCATACGCCACCGTCGTGACCGGCGATGGCCGCTTTCGATACGCACTGGGAAGCCAGAAGCTGATTGTCAACATAATCCTGCCAGCTCATTTTTTTTCTTCCTGGTGCTACTTAGAATGGAAATTTGTAACACTAGTGTTGCAAGGAATTTGCTTAAACTGGAAAATCGAAGGAAAATTTGCTGTTATAGTAACTGGTTTCCGCAGACTCGATTTAAAAAAATCCCTTCGAATTTATGCGAATGACACACACGAGTTTTTCTGCACACAAATAAAATCTGGAAATTCTTATTCCTTCACTAATTCGCGTCGACTGAACTGAGACCGGTCGCCAGACTTGTTTTAGCGAATAAAGAGCAAAAAAAGTTGCTGCCGCTACCTCGAAAAAATACCATACAAAAAAAACTACTACACTCTCAGCAAGGGGGCCTTGGTATGTGATAAACGCAGACGAACCAAGGCTCGGAACAAAAAGCAGCCCTCTGGTAAGGTCCTCTGAAAAATACACAGCGATTCTAAGCTACTTCGCGACGTTTTATCAATACTTTAACCAGCAAGGAACTTGTCACAATAACCGATTCGCAAGAAAAACTCACTTTATTGTTAAAGGGGAGGAAAGATGTTGGAACCTGAGTGCTTCGCTTTTGCTTTTCAATGGCACACGGGGTGAATTAACACAAACGATTGATGGCGAACGACGAGTTGCAAAGCTGCCCAAGTCCAAAAACCGTTTCGTTTCTGTATAGGGAGAGGCACTCTTCCAATCGAACAGCTTAAAGAGCACGATTGGAATATTTCTATCCTTTTCTTGCTCACACTGGGAAGTGCAACATTTTTGTGGACCCGACAGTTCTCTCTCGTAGAAATCATATTTGCTCTCTTTTCAAGCCGAACCGGAAATGAGTAATCTGAAAGTTACGAAACATGGACGACATCGTTTGCTACTTCACTGCGGTTGGTGAATATAAAAAAAGCTTTATTGCATGCAATGAGCATTGACGCGTGGCCATCGCCAAGGGGCTTTTAAAAAGTAATGTTACATCTATAAAATAATGTAATCGCGAATTTCGTGCTCCATTTTGACCACCTACAATGTCTTGTCAAAATAGAACATGGCATGGAAATGTATAACCTCATTTTTCTAACAGTTTTTTTCTATTTTGATTATAGACATTTTAACTTTAGGATCATTCGCCTCTTCAGAGATGCCAGGTTTGCAGACAAGTCTGCAAATTCGCAGACTTTTAATATAAGCTGCAGATTTTTTCGATGATGCAGATATTTGCAGATTTTCTAGTTTGGTTGCAGATATTTGCAGATTTTTTAGTTTTGTTGCAGATATTTGCAGATTTTTGCATATAAAGGCTTTTGGTTACACTAGCTTTCCTGACATTTTTTGTTCCTCCCAGACATTTAAAATTATTGTTGCAGACATTTGAAAAAAGTACCTGGCATCTCTGCGCCTCTTTTCGGTTTGAGAGATCTCTTTTTAGAAAAATCTCTAACCCTATGTGCGGGGTTGGGAATCGAAACCAGGTGAGCTGCGTACAAGGCAATCGATTTACCAACTACGCTATGCCCGTTAGAGTGGGACATGGTTATATGCAAAAAATAAAATTTCGCTCCGAGTAACTTTTTGTGTCCCATTTAGCTTCCAGAACAACTGCAAATTTTTAGTTCGATCGGTGAAACTATATGTTTGCGCCCACGGTTTAAAGTTTACATAGGATTTCGCATGGGGAAATCTACTTTTGCAAAATAATTCTTTCAAGAGTCGCCTAAAAATAAATAGAAACTGATTTTTATAGGAAAATTGTCAAGGAAACAAAGTGTACAAGACCACCAAACGATCTGATGCTTGTGGAAAAAGTTATTAAGAAAAAGCCAATTGATGCCCTGAAGATTGATGAAAATTTCACTTTTCATAGCAACACTGCTGCTGACAGGCGAATTATATACAAAATCTTTAACTTTATCTTATTATGTACAAAAGCAGCCTCCATTTATCCCTCGAAACTCCTGCGAAGTGGCCAAACAGTATAGATAAATGATTTACACATTAAGAGAAGATCAAAACAAAATAGCATATAATTGAGATCTTGTCTTTCGGTCTCACGACACTAATGCAGTTTCTTGGTTGAAAACAATCTCATTTATTTTTATGCAAAATTCCCAAGTGGGAAAAATTTTGGACAAGACCAATTTCTTTGTGAATGAGGGCACATGCCTTACATGAAGTATGGTTTTTTTTGTTTTAGTGTTTCGGATTCTCCTCGTCAGTAACTAGCACCATCTGGGTGTCCAGTTAGACTATGTATCTGAACTAGTACCCAAATTAGCACTAGTTAGACACTAAATTCCAAAAAGTCACACGTCTTGCGTGAACACTAAACCACTGGCTTATACCGAGTGATGTCTCGATAGTAAGCACAGAGGTTCTGTTTGCCGACGAGGAATATGAACCGAAACTGTCTTTTGGTATGAGTACCAAACGCCTGGAATTATGCAAAATTCCCAAGTGGGAAAAATTTTGGACAAGACCAATTTCTTTGTGCATGAGGGCACATGCCTTACATGAAGTATGGTTTTTTTTATTTTAGTGTTTCGGATTCTCCTCGTCAGTAACTAGCACTAGTTAGACACTAACACTTTATTTTTGCCGTCTTTGTTTATTTAGTTAGTGATGTAGTAATTGTGTCATGTGACGTATACGTACATTGTCATTTTTTCGATCATTTTTACTAATATGACGTCATCTTGAAATGACATATTGTAGTTTTCACTTTACACGCCGAATTTTATTTATGCATCGATAGCATACTTTTCTATCTGCCTCTTGTTTCTTCTGCTGTAAATTTTATGAATTGGACATATTCGGTTTATCCACTCATTGAATGCTTACTAGAAGTAACTATACATATTTTTGTTTCTCAGTGTAGGATCCACCAACTGGCTTCTTTTTCACCTCTTCTTATATTTTGATAATCCCTGTCGAAAATGACACACCCCTCCCGACCAATATCGCTACAATACCAAAGAGAATAGGGAGAGAGACGAAGAGTGAAAATCAGGCAAAACGGCAACACTCCCTTTATGATGATTTCAACACTAGAATTTTGGCAACCGCTTCCACAGGCAGCACTTTAAATGACTCCTATTAAATTTTGAAAAGAAACCGTACACACTTAAAATCCATTACCTACCAGTAGGTAATTTTAATTTGCTGTCCTTATTTCACTGCCAACAAGGGAGAGGGAATGATTTTTTTACTCAAAATTAATGGGATGAAGTTTAGTCGGCTTTGGGGAATATCTCATTATTTTTGGGTAAATTTGGACTCCCTCTCTTTCGTTTTTCGTTGGAGTAAGTAGGATGCAAAGATTTAAAATTACCTACTGCTAGGTAATGCAAGTTTTCTGTGTATGTCAATCGTTGGATTTGTTTATCAAATGATGTGCATTTTAAAACAAACAGATGAAATAATTCTAAAGCTTGTTTTTACTAATACATATACTCTAGAATGCACCTTAAAATCATGATTAAACTAAATTCTGACGAAAATTCAAATTTCTTTTTTGATAGATGTACAATACTTATCTCCTCCAACTCAGGCATGAGTAATGTTAATTTACATTGCCCGATTGGTTTGCTCAATAAGGTATTTTCGGCACGTAAGGAGAGTGACGACACTGTCAAAATTGGAACAATGATTATTTTTCGGTGTCATTCCAATCGAGTCAAATCCGTGTATTTTGAGAGGTCGTTTGTTCGTTTAGAATATCGCTGACAGATAATCATGACAGCTGTCTTCACTCTCCTTACATACACTCTGCACGGATACGAAAAACTACCATAAGTTGAGCTCTTTTGACTCTATCTCGGTGTATCGTGGAATAAGGTAAAATTAAGTAAGCCGTGTTGAAGGTAGTTTCCCTTTAACCACGGCAAAAACCACAACTCATTGAAAGGTTTTTTATACTCAACTTTGATTTAAATATGCCTAAATTTAAGTTGAATCTACCTTATTTTTGAGTATGCCTCAAACAACTCAAAAGTACCTTATTCCATGGAAGGCTTCGACTGAGTCGAATCTCTCTCTTTGTTTTTGACAATCTGTGTTTACTTTCTCTTCCGTCAATAATAATAGGTCACTTTTACGTCGTTTACGTTGTTCATTTCTATCTCGCTATTGTACATTTTCGTGTCGTCTAATTTATGTTCGCGAATTTCTGATTTCTTCCTTGCGAGTGTGAACTTTCTCAATGATGGTACTGGTTGTAGATTTTGAGGTACTTGACGCAGCTTTTACCGTTGTCAATATTACCTGGGCAGCTCCTACAAATCTTGCAATTGGGTCATTAAGCTATATATAGTTTTACGTTCCATTTGATAAATTTTAGGTCCAATATATATAACATTATTTCAAAGAAAAATCGTTGTAATACGTGAAAACGATTTTTCTGTTTTTTTTAAAATAAATCATAAAAATAGACAACCATATATAGGAAAACTGCGGTTGTTTACATCCGGCCTATCAAGACAATACCCAAAATGAAAAAAATTATATCTCGACAAACATATTATTACGGCTTAAACGCCAACTGTCAAAATTCTCTTTGAAAGAAAATTCCGGCCAAACCGTTACTAGCTAAGCACATTTCATGGCAATTAATGAAAGAGAAAACTTTTCTCTTTTGTTTGCTACCAACATCTGTGATTGGCGAGTTACGGTTTGCTCGGAATTTCCTTTCAAAGAGAATTTTGACAGTTGGCTTTTAAGCCGTAATCATATGTTTGTCGAGATATACATTGGATGGTGTTTATGTAGGGTTTATGAGGCGAGTAAAAAACCAGGACAGTCGAAAGGGGACTGCTTCCCCCCGTTACCTATCAATCGACTGTGCCTTCTCCACAGGTTTTCGGCAGTTACGAAGTTCTGTGTGTCTGGGAGGAAGAGCTCTACCAGAAAATTTTTCGTGGGAATTCGATCACTGTGCTTTTCAGGATTTACACGCGAAGTTCTTGCTACACCACCACCAGCGAATGTTCCATGCTGTTGTTGGAGAAATCGGAAATCCTGAATTGAGCAAATGAGACGAATTATTATGAGATCGTCTGTGCAGGAACAGGCGAGGAGTTTTGAGCACTAAATACACGTCGTTGAAGGAAAACATAAACATCAACGGTCCCAAGTAGCTTCCCTGCGCTATATCTAGCAATCTCGAAAAACAACCATTTTCTCTCGATCTGAGAGCTAAGATCGAAACAGTTGCAAAACCTACCGTTGATTCCAAATTTCTCCATTTTATCGATTGCTATATAAAAACCGGCGGATAGGTTGTTGTTGGTAGTATCAGTTTGAGCGCGACTTTCCATACTCCTTGTTATGTAATATACTTGATTTTGTTAGTCGCTGTTCGTCCAGCCATGAAACCATGCCCATTCACGAAGCCATGTAAATCACTTAGTCTGCTTTCACTCGGTTTATCGTTTTCGTCCATGCTGTCCTCTTGATGTTGACTATTACCTGGTTTGAGTCGTTTGTGGGACCAACGGGTCACGATCGTGTATCCGTATTTTTTGTTATTTACTTTATTGTCTGGGGTGCTGGCAGTTGATTGGTAAGCAGCATCACAATGATCGGACACGCTATGTGTAGATTCTATTGTTCCAGCATTCGTTGGTGGCTGAGTTGCAACTTCGGTTGTTGGTGATTTAGTTAATGTTGTTGGGTTTGCTCGCAGTTGATGTTGTCTCATTAGAGGCTTTCACACATGGTTTGGCACGTAGAGATCTGCACAGCGTGATTTGAGATTTGCTTCTCACTATACGAATACCATTGGATATACCTGGAAAAAAAAAGTTTCTCCAGGTTTCAAACTTTCACCGTTACGTACATCGACATCAATAGTAAATTTATTGGTTGTACGTGGGGATAGATTGTGCAGATGCACACCAGTCTTATCATCGTCACTCTAAACGGATATCTTGATTCTAACATTGTCATGCCCAACGACGTGTTGCATGTTGTTTCCCATAGCCAAACTTTTCGCCATGGCCAAAGTTTTAAATGCTATCAGTACTGAATTACGAATATGCGCCTTTATTAATTGTTCTACTTCGCGAGCACAAGGGCGGATTGGACAAACCACCACTGTCTTGTATCGAAGATTGTTCAAATTTTGCTGCTGAGTTTCAAATTTAAAATTTAAAAATTCATTCTTAAATAAACGATCGATACCGCATCATTGAAAGTAACGGTGTATTATTTTCCATACTGGCTTGGGACAACTGTTATTTTTTGATTGCTTTGCTGGCGCGGTACATATAGACAGCAGATTGTATGTAGAAACGTTCGTTTGATTCACTGCACTGTTAACAAGCAGCGCGATTGTAGCTTCCGATCCGATTGAGATGGAAAAGTAGACTGAATAGGAACAGGTATTGATCCTAAAGGGGTTCCGAATTACCAGCTCGAGAGAGCGCTCAATAGATATTAGATGCTCCAGATATTCTCTCACAAATAAATGTCAATGTGCCCCCGAGAAGTCTCAGATCGCATAACTTTTTAAGACTCGAGTTTCAAGGCACCGAGTATGGTCAAAACGAACCCATTAGGGCGATGTGTAATGTTTTTAATAGTGCTTATGGCCATTTTGACTTTTCTGTATCTTGTGATGTTTTCAAAAATAGACTAAGAAGGTTGACTTAGATTTTAAGATTCATTTTTTGTAATATTTGTATTTTTTATTTATGTAATTGTGGGGTTCTGCCAAATGCTTCGGCTTAACCGACCGTTCGCTAGCCGGAAAGGCACTTGGCCTGTACGGAGTAACTTACCTATGCGTCTAGCCTTGGTGATGGTCTGCGAACGAAAGAGGCAGAGCCCGATGCGATCACTCTGTCGTGTCCATCTACTGTGGTACTTCTTGTGCCGAAGTGCATTTGACCTAATGTCGGCTAGCATCTCACGTGTAGGGTAATCAGTATTCCACATCCTCCTTCACCTCCCCTTTAAAGAAAAATATATTTTTGCTCGCACGGGTTATTCAGGACGCCAATTTTCATTTTTTCAATTTTTCTATCGTTGGAACGCTGTACGAGTTCTTGGGCTTCCAGTGATATTGTATTCAAGCAAAACCGTCTGACCCATTATTGATTTTGTCTGCAAGAAATCAACACACTTAAAAAAATAACGAATGTTTCCACATTTCTGCTTTATAATCTTGGGCAACCATTCAGATATCTGACAGCTCAATTACAATCACAGATGCAAATTCATGCCGAAAAAGTTTGATTTGTTTATATCACTAGTTCAACAACCGGTTTTCCCAGTGCCAAATGTTTTGTTTTCATCTCAAATAATTCAGCATCAGATCTTTTTCCCACGGGAATACACACATGCGAAAAAACTATCTAAATTGAGTTATTTTAGCTTAATTCTAGAGTATCGTAGATACAATGATTCAAAAGCCAACCACTCGTTGGTATGTATTTAAATACGCCTAGTCGCCTTTTCGTTTACTGGGTTTTAGCAGCGCTGCTCCCCGGTCAAACCATTCGGAATTTGATTCGGAATCCTGAATGGAGTCATTATGGATTCCAAATCAAATGCAACAACCGATTCTGAGTCAGAATCGGTTGTTGCATTTCATTTGGAATCCATAATGACTCCATTCAGAAATCCGAACCGGTTCCGGAATGAGTTTAACTGGGTCTGATCAGGAATACCAGGTCTTATTTGCAAGTGTCTTCACATTGAATGAAAAATGTCTTCGCAATAATTCAAATAAAGACATGCGGCATCATTGTATGTTTATGTCATATCTGGCATCGCTGCCTGTTTGTTTTCAATGAGCAGGGACACCAGGTTCATTATTTCATGAAAAAATGTCTTAATTTGTCTTGAACGACCATGATTCTGAATCGGTTTTTGATTTTGAGCTTGAATTCTGCCAGAAATCGGACAGGCATCCTAAAAGCAATTTTCTTTGAAATGAAGAACGAGTCTTCACAACAATTAATGTCTTCAAGATCAAAGAGAATAGGGAAAGAGACGAAGAGTGAAAATCAGTCAAAACGGCAACACTCCCTTTATGATGATTTCAACACTAGAATTTTGGCAACCACTTCCACAGGGAGCACTTTAAATGACTCCTAATATATTTTGAAAAGAAACCGTATGTCGATCGTTGGATTTGTTTATCAAATGATGTGCATTTTGAAACAAAGAGATGAAGTAATTCTAAAGCTTGTTTTTACTAATACATATACTCTAGAATGCACCTTAAAATCATGATTGAACTAAATTCTGACGAAAATTCAAATTTCTTTTTTGATAGATGTACAATACTTATCTCTTCTAACTCAGGCATGAGTAATGTTTATTTATATTGCACGATTGGTCTGCTCAATAAGGTATTTTCGGCTTCACACTATTCGCCTCTTTCCCTATTCTTTTTGTTCAAGATGAGTTGTCACCAGGGTGGCCAGACCTACCGATTTATCGGTAGTCCTACCGATTTTGGTCTTCCCTACCGATTCACAGACGACCAAGACAAGACTACCGATATTTTGTTATTCCTACCGAAAACTACTGATTTTTATTGATTTTGGACACATCCTACTCAACATTCATTTTTTGGGTTGGATTTGGTCTGAGATCTGTGTAGTCAGTATTTTACAATTGTATGCTGTACTACGTTTTTGGGACAACAACCTGGCCTACCGATAACTGTGGAATACTACAACAATAATCCCTTCACTCAACTCTGATGTAACTGCACTTTGCAACTTGGCAACCCTGGCACCGAGCGCATTTGGAGGGAACCGCCATTCTTGTAAAACCGTTTACCGCATACAGTTCAGTTTAATTGCACTTCAAATAAATCTTCCGTTGTAGTGTTTCTCGCGTGTGCATATTTCTTTCCGCTGTGAATCCGAATTCCTCGAGGTTTGTGCCAGCTCTGCCATCAATAACTACCCAAGTAACCACTAAGCCATGAAAATGGCATCAATTCGGTTCTATAGTCGCTTATAGATCAATGGTAGCAGAGCTTATAGGTTCAATATCGTACTTTAGTGCTGCTTAAAGGCCACTTTTGGCGAAATATTCGGCTGATATACTGCCTACTCCTACTTTTCCACCGCGCCTATGGAGATATGTCAAAACAATTTGTGGTGGGTAGAACCCACTGGTTGGAAAAAAACGAAACAAAAACAGGGAATATAGTTTTTTTCTCGTTTTTTCTTTCAAGGTTTTTCTGTCGCATGCGCCGTTTGATTTTTTTTGCAGTATAGCGTACGTTCCAGGCTCGAACTTCTGCCTTTAGAAGATTTGGAAGTTACTTTGCTCCAGCGCGCTTGACGTTTGATCCATTTGGGAGTTGGCTAATCTTACTGATATTTGGCGTTCTTAAATTGAGAGATTTCTGTTGTGATTATACTTATAATTGGGTGCAAGGTTTTGAACATATTTTTTAAACTATCATCAGATGTATACTAAATTGAAACAAATCATCGCAATGTACCATATCATTTTATGGCTCGAAGGTTTTGTGCCCTTTAATTTGTTTACGACGACATGCCCAAACGTCGGAAGCTGATAAGGTTTTCTATGCCTACAATGTGTCTCATATCATATTTGTTTTGATTTGGAATTTATTATTTAGAGTAATGGAAATGTCAACTATAACAGGCATTAAAATGGCATCGGTGACATCCGTATCTGGCTTATAGCTATAAGGTTTATAAGCTTTACAATAGAGCCTCATATACCCATATACGACCTGTTTTAATGCTTAAAATTCGTAGTGCTTATAAGCATTAGCAAAGCTTGTATAAAGCTTATAGACATTTGCAAAGCTTGTATAGAACCTATGAGCATCGAAAAGCTGTTATAAGGAGAATATAATGCTTGCTTTAGTGCTTAGTGGTTACTTGGGTACCGATAAACTTTTTGTGACCCTACCGATATTAAGGAATTCTATCTGGCCACCCTGGTTGTCACGGTTGAACAATACAATTAGGTTTTACACCAACGGACATAACCCCGCAAAATGAGCCGGATGAACTTCGTTTGACAATTGTCGGTGGTTTGTTTACATGATAATTATGTGAGTTCGAGTGTAACAGATGAGTACCCGTTGCACTCGTACTCACGCAAATGACGAAGTAAACAAACCACCGAGAATTGTCAAACCTGAACTTCATTCATCATGAGTTCATTCGTGTCGTCATCTTATAGAACTCAATTGAGTTCTACAAGATGACGACACGAATGAACTCATGATGAATGAAGTTCATGTTTGACAATTCTCGGTGGTTTGTTTACTTTGTCAGTTGCGTGAGTCGAGTGCAGCGGGTGCTCATCTGTTGCATTTGCACTCACGTAACTCCCATGTAAACAAACCACCGAGAGTTGTCAAACGAAGTTCATCCCAGCCTCCTGTCAAGGACGACGTCTCTGTATAGCCAGCATCACTGCCATGAAAGGCAAAACATTGATTTTGCACCGAATGATTAGAAGCTGTATTTATGGCGATTTCGCTTGAACCTGAAACTGAGTCAGGTTCTAACCCCAACCGCTGTCAGTTCATACGTTTTGACAGCAGTTGGGGTTAGGAACTGACTCAGTTTCGTCTCAAACAAAAACCACATTAGTTACAAAATGTCGATTTTCTGAATGATATGATTTTAAATCATCCCACAAGATGCAAAACGTCGTGTGGAATGCTTGAATATCGAGCATAGTGCCGAACATAATTCTTTGTTTGGGGCTTTATAGCTATAACGCCCCATATATGTCGGTCGCTGTCAAACTCCATATGATGGTATAGGGTTGCCAGGAGGATGGTTCATCCAGCTCATTTTGTAGGGTTATGTCGGTTGGTGTAAAACCTAATATGACGTTAGCTTATGCTGCTTGTTGCTTTCAATTGCATAGAAAATCAAATTACATTTAGCTGCTTTTTTGTTAATATTGAGGTAAGCTTTCACGATTATGTTACAGCGAAATTTGTTTATTAAGCATCGTTCGATAACATTCTCGTTGAAATGAAAAATGTTGTATGTTCAGTCGTGTGTTGATTAAACTTTATTCTTCTAGTGAGTGAATTCCATTTGGAGGATGATCATTGACGTTCTCATGTCGCCATTCAGATACTTTTTTCGTCTGAGTGACATGCCGCTTCACGATCCTTCCATCGTTACTGAGCACTAAGTTTCCGTTTTCTTCCTCCATAACCGTGTATCTCTGCGGTGCGAATCTAGAATCACCTATCGTGCGGTTTGATCGCTCAATGATTACGGTGTCACCTGGTTTAACGTTACATTTCCGAGCCCCTCTTCGAACATCCTCTCGTTGCTTGCCGTGAATTTTTGCTTCCTTGTCTTACATGTTAAGGACATTATCATCGAAATCAGCTTTCATGTGTGTCAATAATGGTAATCGACGTTTGATTTTTCTTCCCAAGAAAACTTCCTCAGGTGGAACACCGGTCACTCTGTGAGCAGCAGCATTGTGAGCATTAACCGCAGCTCGTAACTCGTCCATGAAACTCGTGTTACAGCTGGCAGCTGCCGACATCGCTCGATTTATGAGTTTCATGTAATTTTCCACCATCCCGTTTTGTTGTGGAAATAAAGGTGTCGAGAAAGTGATTTGGATACTCCTTTGCGCGCAATAAGTTGCGTATTCTTCACCGTTGAAAGGAGGTCCGTTATCGGATCGGATGAATTTGGGGAAACCTTCCCTTTCGAAGACTTCTTCTAAGACCTTCTTCGTATGTTCGAAACTCGTCGATTTGACGGGATGTGCCATGACATACCTAGATCGGTAATCTACGACCACCAGCACAGAAACTCCGCCGTATTTCATGTATGGCCCGTTAAAGTCCAGGGCGATTGTTTCCCATACTGCTTGTGGAGCGAATATTCTTTTCATCGGCGTGGGCTTCTCTGGCCTGCCATTTGTGGCACAAATTTGGCAAGACTTCACCCAGTTTTCGGCTGCTGCAGCCATACCAGGCCACCACACACGCTCTCTAAGTATGCTCTTCTGTTTGGCTACCATCGGGTGACCGTCATGTGCCAATTCCAGAGTTTTTTCTCGAAGTATGGACGGGATTATAGCGCAACCATTTTTCACAAGAATCCCGTTGTTCAAGGAGAGGTCGCCGGCAATGGTTTGATACTTTTTCAAACCCGTTGGCCAATCATTGCTGTCCAAAGAGTCGATCACATGTTGTAACTCTTGATCCTGTGCTGTAGCTTCTCTAATTTGTTCTTCGGTTAAGAACCCTACGGTATTCACCTCTAAGCTGGCTATTTCCCACGGACTGAGATGGTCGTCAAACGGGGCATCGTTGCCAATGTACAATCTGGAGGAAGGGTCCGCGATGTTGTCCCGACCACGTACGAATTCGACAACGTAGTCATATGGGCTTAATCGAAGGGCCCAGCCGTCTGCTCTAGTAAGAACACGCTTTGAGTTTTCACGAGTTCGATTTAGGATAAACGTTATGCCTTCTGCATCTGTTCTCAACGTAAAATGCCTACCAAGAAGAAAGAATGCGAAATGCTCAACCGCCCAAACTGCGCTTAGCGCCTCGCGCTGATTCTGTGCATATTTTCGCTCTGTAGGTGTCAATGCTTTTGATGCGAAGCTTATGATCCGCGGTGGGTGGGATTTATTTTCCTGTACGAGAACAGCGCCAAGCGCGTTTGGCGAGGCGTCAGTGTATAATATGGTTTCGTCGTGCTCGGAAAAATATCCCAAGGCAGTTGTACAGTTGGTAATTGCTTCTTTTACCGCCTTAAACGCATTGTTTTGATTTTCTCCCCAAAACCAGGATTTTGCTGTGGATACGGCCCAAAGAGGACTTGTGAGGTCGGCAAAGTTTTTGATGTAGGAACTAAGGAACGAAGCCAATCCCAAGAAGCTGCGTAGCTCGGATACTGTATTGGGCTGCCGGAATTTACGAATGTCTTTGATTTTTGCTTCGTCTACATGAAAACCTTTGTCATTTAGCTCGTGACCGAGGAATTTTATGTGCGTTTTCTCGTATTCGCATTTTGCCGTGTTCAAAGTCAGATTATTCTCTCGAAGTATTTTCAACACGTTCCCGGTTGTCGAGCGAAGCGCTTCCAAAGAATCGGCGAAAATAAGAATATCGTCTATGTAGACGAGATGGTCGTCAAACGGGGCATCGTTGCCAATGTACAATCTGGAGGAAGGGTCCGCGATGTTGTCCCGACCACGTACGAATTCGACAACGTAGTCATATGGGCTTAATCGAAGGGCCCAGCCGTCTGCTCTAGTAAGGACACGCTTTGAGTTTTCACGAGTTCGATTTAGGATAAACGTTATGCCTTCTGCATCTGTTCTCAACGTAAAATGCCTACCAAGAAGAAAGAATGCGAAATGCTCAACCGCCCAAACTGCGCTTAGCGCCTCGCGCTGATTCTGTGCATATTTTTGCTCCGTAGGTGTCAATGCTTTTGATGCGAAGCTTATGATCCGCGGTGGGTGGGATTTATTTTCCTGTACGAGAACAGCGCCAAGCGCGTTTGGCGAGGCGTCAGTGTATAATATGGTTTCGTCGTGCTCGGAAAAATATCCCAAGGCAGTTGTACAGTTGGTAATTGCTTCTTTTACCGCCTTAAACGCTTTGTCTTGATTTTCTCCCCAAAACCAGGATTTTGCTGTGGATACGGCCCAAAGAGGACTTGTGAGGTCGGCAAAGTTTTTGATGTAGGAACTAAGGAACGAAGCCAATCCCAAGAAGCTGCGTAGCTCGGATACTGTATTGGGCTGCCGGAATTTACGGAATCAAAGACATTCGATTTTTGCTTCGTCTACATGAAAACCTTTGTCATTTAGCTCGTGACCGAGGCATTTTATGTGCGTTTTCTCGTATTCGCATTTTGCCGTGTTCAAAGTCAGATTATTCTCTCGAAGTATTTTCAACACGTTCCCGGTTGTCGAGCGAAGCGCTTCCAAAGAATCGGCGAAAATAAGAATATCGTCTATCTACACCTTCTAATAATCGGCACATTTCCCGCTGGAAAATTTCGGGCGCGCAGTTCACTCCGAACATCAGTCGGGTGAACCGATACATCCCGCTTTCAGTGAGGAACGTAGTCAAATCCCTCGATTCTTTCGCAAGTTCGAGATGGTAGAAGGCGTTACTGAGGTCCAGTTTCGTAAAAAATCGAGATCCGTGCAACTTAATCTTCATCTCATCCAATAGGGGAAGGCGAAAATATTCTCGTTTTATCGCTTTATTAGGTGAGCGCATGTTCACCATCAGACGGAAATCATTCTTGCCTTTCGCCACAGCCGACATTCCGCTTATCCACTCTGGTGCTCCATGGACTCGCTCTATAATGCCACGAGCCTCCATTTCTTCTAAGCGTTGCCTTGCTCCTCCACGGTAAGCGGCCGGAACATTAAAGTAAGCGTTCTTTTCGGGAACGACTGTCTTGTCCACGCTAAATTTAACTCTAACTCCCGGCATTTTTGGGAATACCTCCATTGTGGTGGAATTTTCGCAATTATTTACTGCTATACCCACTTCCAATAGCCTCAACTCACTCGCTGTTGACCTACCGAGCAAGGATCGGCGACCTTCATCGACTACCAGGAATTCAGCCAATGTCGTTGGTTTCGTCATCCCCATTACTTCCACTTGAGCTCTGAACGCGTGGCAGATAGGCATAGGTTTCTTGACCCCGTATGCGTGAAGCTCTTGGTTCTGACTTATTGGCCTCAGGTCGACCAATTTCTTCCGTAGCTGTTCCTTTAGATTCACCCAATCAGAACCACCGATGATATTCGCATCGGATCCAGAGTCAATCATGAAGGATATGGGGCTTGATGATCCTAGACGACAGTCTACTAGGACATCCTTGATTGAAATTGCGTTTATACCCTGCAATGAATGTATGACAATTTCGGATAAGTTGATTTATTTTCTATCTGTGTTGCATATTATGATTTCGTTTTATTTATCTAGCATTTTCAATAATTCATCGTACCTGTTGAGGATTCTCGTCCTCCGTCCAGTGCGATGAATCTTTTCGCTTTCGTTTTTCTTTCAGGTTCTGCTGAACGAGGTTGACACGCCTTTTACGGCAAGCGGCTGCAAAATGGCCAACTTTACCACAGCTGTTACATTTTTTGTTGGCGGCAGGGCATGGTTTTCCCGTGTGGGACAAACGATTGCACTTGGAACATCTTGAACGCCTACCCAGGCCGTGTCTGCCTGACCCATAATGCGGTTCCGTTGGTTTAGTAAGGTTCTTAAACCTTTCTCTGTTGCTCCGCTGGCTGACTGCGTTTGCTACCTGAGTATGGTTATCGTTTTACCTGGTTTCTGCTTCATAAGCTTCGTCTCTGGTGGCTGATTGTACGATGTAATACGAGCGGTTTTTGCTAACTCTTTGTTCAGCATGCCCTTAAGTAGTTGCGTGCGGACGAATCGCTCCTGGTCATCCGGGCTATATCCACATAACCTCACTTTCTCCGTGAGCCTAGAGTGAAATGCAACAACCGATTCGCTTCTTCCTTGTTGCATTCCGGTGAATGCTTCGTGTTCCGATGATATGTCTGTCATAGACTTCAAGTGTGCATCCACATTACTCACAAACTTAGAGTAGCAACTTAAGTCGTCAAGATTCGGCCGCAGTTTAGCAGCCCGGACGATTCCTTGTAATTCTGTACCCATTGATAAGAAAAGTAACTTGGCACAGCAAACAGGATCGTATACATTGGATAGCGACACTGCTATCTCGAAGTTTTCAAGGAAGCGCTGCCATGCTTCCCAAAGCTTATTGGCAGGTACGTCTTTTGGGAATGGGAGAATGTGTTCCCACCGGATAGTAGTGCTAGTTCGATTCGATGAGCAGTTTTCGTCAGGATTCGCCCAGCCCTTTTCGCCCAACGGGGCACGCTCAGAAACATTGCCGTCTTCGTTGATAGGCTGCCTGTCTCTTTGAGAAGGTTCCAGCGACTTGGTAAGCTGGACGATTACTTTTTCAAGGTGAGCGATCCTTTCGTACAGACTGGTATTAGTCGAAAGTGGAGGTGGTTGTGCTTCAACTTCACTTTCTGTCGGATTTACTTCGTCGACCGTTGTGACGACTTTCAACCTTTCGATGTGTTCCAACCCATCCGACTCAGTTTCCTCAACAGCTCCTAGCTCAGAAGAAAGCAGTTCGTCGGAATAAATCGAATCATCGAGATTCACTCCCGTTTGCATGTCGTTAGCCGGTGCTCGCACGTATTTTCCGTGTACGGACATTTCGGTTAGAGAAATCTATGAATGCAATAAAAACAACTACAATTAGTCTACCATAAAAACGAATTATCAGTAGACGTCCCATCATACTGTTCGTAACAAATGATGGTAACAATATAGGTTTGCAACGGAGTCTACCGTTTTATGCAAATGTTTAACATTTGTGTGTTAGGCATCGCATCTCGACACTTGTCGCTTTTAAACTAGTGAATGTCCCATTTCACTTTTCTGTCACACATACTGTTCATCGTTTGGTAATTTTATAGTCGCGTCTACTTTACTCTTTTTCAATTCTGGACGGTTATCCCAACTCGTCAATTGCAGGCGGATTTTTCAACGCCAGTCTTAGCACGCAAGTAAAGTTGTTTTTACTTTACGATTTATTTCAATGTTGGGCGCTTTCCCAGCTCGTAAAAACAACTTTCCTGAGAAAGCTTTTCGTGTGAACGGTTGTCCCAACTCGTTCCCGGAAGTAACCAGATTTAGTTTGTAGTGGATGTCACTTTCCACTCCAGTTAACGACACTTCGTTTTGGCAGAAGTGACGCTGAAAATGATTCTCAAAATGGCGGTCGTCACGATCCGCAAGATTTTCAAACTAATAAGCTTCTGTTTTTTTCGGTTCTAAATTTTATTTACCATTGTGCTAATGGCAAACCTGGCAGGATCGCCATTGTGGGGTTCTGCCAAATGCTTCGGCTTAACCGACCGTTCGCTAGCCGGAAAGGCACTTGGCCTGTACGGAGTAACTTACCTATGCGTCTAGCCTTGGTGATGGTCTGCGAACGAAAGAGGCAGAGCCCGATGCGATCACTCTGTCGTGTCCATCTACTGTGGTACTTCTTGTGCCGAAGTGCATTTGACCTAATGTCGGCTAGCATCTCACGTGTAGGGTAATCAGTATTCCACAGTTATGCTGTGTACTATGTTATATTATATTGTAGTGTGAATCCATTGTAATCAGGTGTGGATATATGAAAAGATAATGGGTTTTTACGCCCATTTGAGGATTGCTTCTGAAGTATATCCTGAAATGGGCTTTTCCCATTCAACTACATTTCATGTAGACCAACATAGGTCAGATGAAAAATAAGAATAAATAAATAAGGTTATTCCACGACAGTTATTGTTGTTTCGCCATTTTCCTTTTTATGAAATGGATTTCCAGTAAAACGAAAAACTGCCACTTGCAAGAGAACTCTAGAAGAAGCAGGGTCGTCAAAACTTCGATGTGTCTTGTTAGAGGTAGTTACTAAAGGAAATTTTTCGGATCCCGGAATCATTGTTTCATCCACATTGATAGCGGCCAGTGTTTGGTTCACTACTGGAATCGGTTCGATTTGTTCGATTGAAAATGTTGCAAACAGACTACAGCTCATTCATATGGTACGACATACGAACGCCTCTTTCTCTTTTCAATTTCCATGTAAAAAAGTAAGTTGGAAAAAGAAATAACGAGGTACTGTCGAGATTAAAAAAGGCATCGGATGGTACAATTGAGAGATTCGAGTGTATTAAGTTTTGTTTGTCGTACTCTGGAGCAGAGTGAATAAAGCGAAAACTCAATAATTAGAAATATAACGGGTGTTCAATAAAAAATGAGAATGATTTCAATACCTTTCTGTAATTAAAGAAAAGAGCTTAAATTATTTTCTCTCCAAGACAATTGCTCCCTGAACTGCCTATAAATGGGAGACATGTTTCATTTCGCTCGGTTTCTGTCAGTTCAATCGAAGATGGCGTCGAAACAGCAAGTACTCCAGCGTGTTGTGCGGTTTTACGAAACACGTGGCCATTGTGGAAAAAATTTACGGTAGACCACTTTCGAGACGAAAACGTGCCCGTGAGAACACTTTTACCAGATCCTGGCATCCCTGAGCGTGGAGCGGAAGGCCGGTAGCGGCCGCCGGCGAAGATAATGACGAAGAAGAAGAAGAAGGAAGCGTCGAAAAAGCTGTTCGACAACAAGGACGAAACGAGTTTGTGTGATGCCGGCCTTGATTCACCGAGTCCTAAAGATGGAGGACATCATTTGTCGGAAGAAGACTCAGTCCACCGACGACACGGATGAGCATATAGCGATCGTGGAATCGCAGTGCCGGTGGATGACCAACAGCTACCGCGCGCGAGACGTCGTTCGTGCTGCTCTCGAACACCGACATTCTAGGAAATGACAGCTACTATTCCAGCGACAAATCGGCCACACACCCCGAAGTAAAATATAAGTTTAAGCATAAATTTAAAAGAAATGTTATGCTGTACATCGCCATATCGGACAGAGGGATTTCAAAACCATGGTTCAAGCCGAGCGGTCTGGCCATCAATCAACAAGTGTACCAGGAAGAGTGTCTTGAGAAAATTCTTCTGCCGTTATTAAAGGAGCATCATGCGGTTGAGAAGTACGTCTTCTGGCCGGACAATACGTCTTCCCATTACGCCAAGAAGACGCTGAGCAGAAAAAGATACCGTACGTGCCGAAAGGAAGAAACCCGACTAACTTGCCCCAGTACCATCCCATTTGGGTTTTTTGGCTCCCTAGTTGGGTCGTACGGCTGACCAGGGCCCCTTTTCTAATATTCATTGACGTTTTTTTTATTGAAGAATAAACGCCCCGGTTCTGTCTAAAAATATAGGTTTAGCTTTTATATTCCATACGAGAAGAAGGGCCTAAGTCGAAATCTCGAAGAAAATGCTTGTTTCGCCGTTTTGTTTTATTAAATTATAAATCGAACTAAAAACCAAGGTAACTAATTTTCACCTCAATCTTGTAGTATTTTTGTCGCGTAATGTCATAATAGCGAAAACGCAGTTTGTTTACATTTACGATTTAAGCCCTAATGAAATGAAATGTCGTGTAACTGTAATCACAAAAATCATCTTTATCGATGTATGTAATAAAAAGATTTTTTTCTCATCTAATGACCCAATTGTTTATATTTAGCGATTTCTAAGCAGGGTAGACCGTAATGTGCCGTTTTTCATAGAGCTGGAACGTAAAAAATTCTCTGTGTAACGGTACTATCGCATTATTTTTTTGTTCTGCAGGGTCAGGTAGGAGGAAATAGATCGGTCCACCGACATTCTCACCACATAATCACTATTTGAAATACCGGGAAGTAGTTCCTACACCTGCCCTTCCAAATGGATTCCGTTTCTCCCAAATGTGACATGAATCTGAAGGTAAGCGGTATACGATCTTGTAGCGGAACATTGATTTTCTCATGGTCCATATATAGAAGGATAATTGTTGCATTATCACACACAAACATGTATTTTAAGTTGGTCGAAATAGGTGATTTCGGCTGGGCTAATTTGATGAGCGCTGAATGTTTTACAGGGTAGAACTCGGTAAAGACGGCTACTGAAAGTCTACCCGAACAGAAAGTAATATCGAAATTGTTCGTAGAAACGTTGAATTTACAGTAGTTTCATTTGTTTACAACAACTTTTGTTGTAACATCAATATACTTATGATGCAGTCCTTCATGCCTCCAAAATCTACAACGGAAAAACAATGTAAATCGATGTTTTTGATTTCAGAATGTATGGGAAAAGATCAATTTTTTCATTCTTACATCCCTTAACGACCCCCCTTTTTCCATGTAAAAGTCGGGTTTATAATGAAATTAGATGTAGAAACAACAAATGTGATTATATTTCCATTGAAAATTTTCCAGAATAACATTGTTTTTCGTTGTAATGTAACAATAAAAAATGCTGTAATACTGTTGTGCATTTCTATTCGGGTAACCTCCATTTACATCTTCATTAAATGTTCCACATTATGAATTGCATATGAAATAGGTCCCTAATTGCCAGCAATTTGCTGGCAAATTGAAGGGCAATTAGCGCATTCTAGTTGGCAAATAGCCCCCCGTTAGTCAGCAACTTGCCCTTTTTGACTGGGAAACTTCCCCAAGTTGGAACATAAATTGGTCCTTCGAACCGGATCAACGACTGCTGTCCATGTGCAGACTCGTTCGTTCCTGTATCGTGCGAGAAGACGCCCACTGCGCTGAGGTGTCAGAACGTGTTCGTTTCTGTGCATACCGTGTGTGCGAAAAGAAGCTTTGGGCTTTGCAGTCTTGTTCGAACGTGTTCTTTCCTGGGTATTGACGACTGCTGTTCCTGTTCTGGCTTGTCAGAACGTGTTTGTTTTTGTACACCGAGCGTGCGGAGAGAAGCTTTGCATTTTGCTGACGTGCTCGAACGTGTTCTTTCCTGGGCACAACATCGCTTGCCGTTAAAGGCTTTCTACGAAAAAAGTGACGTATTCGCAAAACAATGCCGGTCGATCATTCATTTTTGATTAATGTCGGCGGGAATAAAAATGATAATCTCGATGAGGATCCAATCCAAAGACGACGAACAAGAAGCAACTGCAGAACCGAAGGAACTGGTGCCTCTCGTCAGCGATAGCAAGTTAAACAGCGAATCATGAGCATCCAGCGGAACATTTTGCATCAAGGACAACCGTCTCTAGCGCTGCTGATGCAACACAAATTGTCTGCAGCATATCAGCAGTACAATGGATTTCACAGCAAGGTGATGGCAGAAATTTACCAGGATTTCGAAGACCTTTTTGACCTGGGCTCAACGAATGTAGAAGAACTGTTGCCGGTTGCAAAAACCGAGCAGCCTCTAAAAGCGCCAATTCTCATGTTTGACGGCAGTTCCCCCAGCTGGCCGAAATTCAAGGCCAACTTTTTGGATCTGATGGCCAACACGAGTGATAAGCCATGAAAATGTATCATCTCGACAAGGCCCTCGTCGGTCAAGCAGCCGGAATACTAGACGCCAAGGCGCTTAGCAGTAGTTATCAACAAACCCGGGCCATTCTCACCGAGCGATTCGAGAATGTGCGTATAATTGTGGAATCACACCTCCGAGGTTTGCTCAAGAAGATGTCGTCCGAATCTCACAAAGAGCTGCGATCACTGGCGAACGAGGTTACCCGCCATGTAGAGAGCCTACGCTACCTTAAGCAAGAAATGTCCGGCGTGTCGGAGCACATGACCGTGTTCTTGGTTGTGAACGCCCTCGACAAGTCGACACGAAAGGCTTGGGTGTCCGCACAACGCAAGGGAGCTCTTCCAATCAAGTTCCAGACATCCAGAGCCGAAATTGTGGAGAACTGTAAAGCCACGTACCAGATACAAGTTCCAGCAGCGATTAATCCAAAACCAACAGCCTTATGGCCGAAACCATCCCAGCAAAGTCATGCAGCATCAGCAAATCCAATGAAGACCGAACAGGGCCCCTTACACGCGCAATAAAAGTGTCATTACTAAGTAATGACATTACTGGAATTGCATGGGAATTCCATCATTAATCGCCTTACACGTTCATTAAAAGTGACATTAACGCCTCGTGTACGGGCCCCTAACCAGCTTGTGACTTTTGCGGCGGTTCATCTCTTTGTCCACATCCCAGATAAGAGAGAGAAGGTGCGAATCGCTGGGCTTTGCTACAACTGCCTACGGAAAGTACACCTCACCAGAAGTTGTTCTTCCACCAAGTCTTGTCGCAAGTGTGAGACACTTTAATGTATGAAGATATGGCGCCAGTTCCAGAGCGTGACGTCCAACCCAAGGCAAGTGTATACATCCTGCGATAGTTATTTCGCCACCAGCGCGAAAACCGCACTGCTGCTCACCGCAGTGGTTGACAAACCATTGAGAAACACGGCCAACCTCATCCCTGTTGCGTCCTCCTCGATAGCGGCTCCCAAGTAAACTTTATTACGGAGGTCATGGCCAATCGTTTGGGTGTCAAAAAGCAGCGAGCCAACGTTCCCTTTAGCGGAATCAACGAGCTGCGAAGGCACGCTTGTGACAAGGTGATGGTCAAATTCCGATCCAGAGTGAGTGAGTTCTTCTGCAATCTCGAGTGTGGTCACAGCCAAAGTGACTGGAAAAATCCCCACCACCAAGATTGATGTCAGTGGATTGCGCCTTCCGGAAGGAATAGTCCTAGCTGATCCAGCCTTCCACACTCCCGACAACTAACTTTGCTAGCGAATGACGGATCTCAATAGTAGCATGTCTGTAATAACATACGTACCTGGAACTATTGAGAACCAGAGTTACAGGTCCAAAGCCCTGGTAAAGGAGGATGGTTGTGATGATCTGGGCCGCGATCACCACGTAAAGCAAAATAGGTCATAACCACAATTCCAAGGCGTGAAGCGACCCGTGCCGAGGGATGAGTGATCGAGGGGGTGAAAAAGATGCTCGATCGCTAACGGAGCCTGTGGGGTACCTGGGCGTCCCTTACCACGTTACTGCGGAGCTCTGGCGTGGCGGACCTTTCTTTCTCGCGCAACTCGTGGGAATCAATATGAGTGAAGTATACAAAACCCAAAAAACGGAGGTGCCGAACCCCTTTGCTAGAGGTGGTTTGACGAGGTCTCCCCCCAGTGGGGAGAGTAGTGGAGCGACGAGTGCTGTATTTGACAGCACAGTGACCCCCCAGCAGTGGTAGAAAATAGCCCTACGCGCTGGACGGGCCACTATCCGCGATGCGCAAAGTGGTGGAGCAGCTCGATGCAATAATCGAGTTCACTAGCGCGAAACAAAATATCAGCAAGGAGCTGAAACAGAGCCTGCTGATGCTCCGGAAGGCTGTTCGTGTCGCAAGACAGGAACAGCAGGCTTACGCAAAGAGGGTGGAATGTCGGGAGAAGTCCGACAGAGGAACCCAGACAGTGGTCTCCAAGAGGGAGGGAAGAGTGAAAGCCGACATAGGTACCCACACAGGGGCCCTCCCCTTCCCCTTCTATGGAGCAGCCATGTCGCTCGAAGCGGCGGCTGAGTTCCCCTCGAAGGGCAAGGGCAAGCGTAAGACGGCGTCGAACGCGAAGCGCCCTAGGAGGTCACCAGGCGAGGGTGAAAAAACCAACACCACACGGCGTGTAACCGTCACGGCCAAACGCCGTTTGGTCGAGGTAAACCGGGGCGAGAATGACCCCGCTGGGCAGAGAGAAGGTACCAGCAACTCGGTGCAACCGGGGCTGGGGGCGTAAACCCCTGGATGCTGGTTACCAAGAAGAAGCCGGCACCGACACCGGATGTACCGCGGCCCGCGAAGAAGGCCAAGGACAGAGGCGAGGCCTTGTGGTTAAAAACCGACAAGGACAAATATGCCGACGTCCTAAAGTCGATGAGGGCGGCCGAAAGCCTCTCGGCCCTCGGGCAAGACATGCGCAGCGTGAGACGCACCAACACAGGCGAAATGCTTCTGGTGCTGAAGCGAGGCGCACAATCTAGTGCAGTGTGTAAGGCCTTGGCCCAAGAGGTCCTGGGTGAAGGCGCCCAGGTCAGGTCGTTAGGGGCGGAAATGACTCTCCGGTGCAAGCATCTGGACGAGTTCACGACCGCAGACGATGTCGTCGCAGCCGTCAAGGAGCAATGCGACGTAACAATCGAGCGGGCCTCTGTGCGTTTGAGAGGGGAACCCTCCGGCCCCCAAGTAGCCTACCTCAGGCTACTGAAGGCCAAAAAGGTTACCGTGAAAGGTAAACTGAAGATCGGCTGGTCGCTATGCCCAATAAGCAAATCCCCGCCGCCTTCAGTGGATAGGTGCTATCGGTGCCTCGAGTCCGGCCATAAATCTTACGAATGTAAGGGCACAGACAGGAGCAAACTATGTCGTCGCTGCGGCGAGGAGGGGCATAAGGAGCGGGGCTGCACTAAGACGCATAAATGCCTTATCTGCACCGCTAAGAAGCAAGCCCGTAATCATGTTATGGGTGGACCTTCGTGTCCCTTCGGTGAGGCAAATAAGAAGCCGTGAACGTTACACAGCTAAATCTTAACCATTTTGCAGCAGCCCAACAGCTGCTGTGGCAGTCGGTCTCGGAGTCGAGGACAGATGTCCCCCTCCTATCAGACCCGTACAACATCCCTGCCAGCAACGGCAACTCGGTGTCGGACGGGCCTGGGATGGTGGCAATCTGTACAACGGGACGGTTCCCGGTTCAAGAGGTAATACACTCCTCCGCCGAGGGTGTTGCGATTGCCAAGATCAATGGTGTGTTCTATTGTAGCTGCTACGCTCCACCAAGGTGGCCCATAGAACAGTTCAACCAGCTGATCGACAGGCTCTCATCAGACCTAGTGGGCCGGAAACCGGTAATTATAGCGGGAGACTTTAACGCTTGGGCAGTAGTGGGGCAGCCGCTGTACAAATAGCAGCGGCCGAGCGCTAATGGAGGCGCTTGCGAAACTCGATACTGCGCTAGCTAACAATGGCTCCGCTAGCACATTCCGTAGAAACGGGGTGGAGGCATGGATTGACGTAACATTTGCCAGCCCGAGTCTGGCTCCAGGCATGGAACGGAGGGTAGACGAAGGCTACACCCATAGCGATCATTTAGCAATCCGCTTTAGGATCAACTATGGTGTGCAGCATCCGAGGGCGGGGGATCCCTGTCAGGTACGCGGGTGGAAGTCCAATCACAGCGAAGCTTTCACCGCGGCCCTGAGATTGGAGGCCAACACCGACAGTCTAAGCGGGGATGCGCTGGTAGCTGTTCTATCACGCGCGTGCGACGCCACTATGCCGAGAAAAACCCTGCCAAGAAACGGCAGATGCCCGGTATAGTGGTGGAGTGCCGAGATTGCAGCTCTACGATCAGCCTGCCTCAGAGCTAGACGTAGGATGCAAAGAGCCCGCACCGAGGATGCAAGAGAGAACCGGCGTGAAGTGTTTCGAGCTGCGAAATTGGCCCTTAATAAGGCCATTAAAAGCAGTAAGAGAGCGTGTTTCGACAACCTGTGTGAGTGCCAACGCGAATCCGTGGGGTGACGCCTACAGGATCGTGATGACCAAGACCAAAGGGGGCTCTTCACCCCCAGAACGGTCTCCGGACCGGTTGGCGACGATTATCGAAGTACTCTTCTCGTCTCGAGCCACAAGCCTTTGCCACCTGCACTACGAGACAGTGCGGGCACGGCCGAAATGGTGGCTCCGATGACGAATGAAGAACTACTCGCAGTGGCTAAATCCCTAGCAATGAACTTCCAAACAGCGCTCTCAAGGCAGCGATCATAGCGAACCCGAACATGTTCAGGCTAGCTATGCAGAGATGCCTTGACGAGTGCCGTTTCCCCGATAGATGGAAAAGGCAGAAATTGGTGTTGTTGCCAAAGCCCGGGAAGCCGCCAGGCGACCCATCGGCGTTCAGACCAATCTGTCTGATCGACACGGATGGCAAATTGCTTGAGAGGATCATCCTCAACAGGCTAACCCCGTACGCAGAAGGTACGGACGGCCTGTCAAGCAACCAGTTTGGCTTTCGAAAGGGTAAGTCCACAGTGGACGCTATCAACTCAGTGATAAAGACTGCCGAGATAGCGATCCAACGAAAGAGGCGAGGCATTCGATACTGTGCGTTAGTGACACTTGACGTGAAGAACGCATTCAACAGCGCAAGCTGGGATGCCATCGCGCTCTCGTTACACCGGCTTAGCCTACCGGTGGGTCTGTACCGGATCCTGGAAAGCTACTTCCAGAACCGCGTACTGCTATACGAGACCGATGCCGATCAGAAAAGGGTTCCGATTACCGCCGGAGTCCCGCAGGGCTCGATCCTAGGCCCGGTGCTATGGAACCTCATGTATGACGGGGTTCTGAGACTGAAGTTCCCTCCTGGGGTCAAGAGTAACCTTGGAGTGAGAGTAAATTGAAAGCTCATTGGGATGTTGATTTTTTTTATAACAAAATACGTATTCACTTTGATGTTTCACAAAAGAAATATAAACATACAAAATTCTTCTAAGAAACAAGGATAGCAAAATGAGATCAAAATTTGACGTCATATTAAAAAATTTGATCCTATTATCAAAATATGATTTCTACCTTATGTAATTTAAATGTTCGACTTTGCTCGGGTATCCTTCCGCGCGCGATTCGTTTCCTATAATAAATTACTAGGAATAGAAGCCTGTCAGACAAGCTGCCACAGCTGCGAGAAACTCACCTAGGGTCGTGGCCGGTGTCTATAGAGTCGTAGGTCGCAGATGTTCCAGTACAGCAGTCCAATCTGGTCTTTATCGATGAGGTCGAAACCATGATGCGGCGGTTCTGGCAAGTCAAGCAATTGCCGGACATCCTCAAGTTCTCCAGAGAAGAAGTAGCCTGCGAATCCCACTTCCTGTCCACATATAAACGAGATCCGACAGGGAGGTTTGTGGTACAACAACCATTCAAAGAAACCATTGCCAAGCTGGACGATTGCCGATTGAAGCGATTTCTGATGCTGTTACGTAACACCGAGCTCCAGACCCAGTATATTGAGTTCATACAAGAAAACGAGACTCTCGGTCATTGTCATGCAATGTCATTGACCTGCCGGGCCATCTGATTCGATCACTTCATGGCAATTTACCTGTTACATCACGCCGTTTTGCGCCCCGAGATCCTCAGTAGAAACAACCTTTAGTGGCACGGTCCTAAATTCCTCGCCTACGTAGTCTATCAGATTCAACAGCCTGCAGCCGTTCCAGATAGATTTGCCAGAAATGAAAGAAGTCCTAGCCGCACCCACCGTGAAAATCTAACCACTTCCAATTTTTTCTCGATACAGTAGCTTTCGCAAACTGCAACAAGTCATCGGTTCCATCCTGTTCGTCAAGAACTGTCGTAAGAAATCTGTCGAACGCGAAACTCGTCGAAATTTGACTGTCCGTGAACTGCGCAAATCGAAGGAGGCTATAGTCAAAGTGATCCAGATCGTCCACCTGAGGGATGAAATTCTACAAGTTATACACAAACAACCCTGCAAAATGATTGGCAGCCTCCGACCTATCTTCCATGACGGACTGCTTCGAATAGGTGGTCGCTTAGACCGCTCACAACTCCCTTTCGAAAACCGACATCCTATCATACTGCCGGACAAGGACCCTATGGTGCGTATGGTGATCCGTGAAATGCACGTTGAGCTACTTCACATCGGTCAAAGTGGGTTGATGGACGCCATGCGGCAACGATACTGGCTGCTAAAGGCTTGATCCACTATCAGGGAAATCACGCGGCGTTGCTTGAGATGCTTTCAATGCAATCCAACCGACACGAACCAATTGATGAGCATCCTGCCCTCCGCGAGAGTTGTTCCGTCACCGCCCTTCGCAGTCACCGTACCACTCTCGTAAAGGCATATATAGCCATATATGTCCGTATGGCTACCAAGACCGTCCATTTGGAAGCACTATCAGCGCTGACGCTTTTCTGGCATCCTTGAGAAGCTTCATCAGTCGCAGAGGATGTATTCAAGTATTGCATTCCGACAACGCCACGAATTTTAAAGGAGGAAACGACGAGATGCGCGAGCTCTACAACCAGTTTCGTGAACGCATCGCGTAGTTTTGTCACACATGAGAAATCGAGTGGCACTTTATCCCGCTGGACGCCCCCGAGTTTGGCGGACTTTGGGAAGCGGCAGTCAAGTCCGCCAAAACACACCTGAAACGTATCGTAAGGAACGTCAAGCTCAATTTCGAGGAGTTTTCAGCTGTTCTCGTCGAAATTGAAGCTGTGCTAAATTCGCGGCCCCAGTTCGCCGTGTCTAACGATCCTGCTGACCCGTTGGTGATTACACCGACGCACTACTTGATTGAACGTTCTCTCACAGCCTTGGCCGAACCATCATTGGAAAACCTGAATGTTAATCGTTTGGACCGATGGCAACATCTGCAGCTCATGTGTGAGCACTTCTGGCGTACCTGGAGCCGAGATTACCTTAACACGCTACAGCCTCGGAAAAATAACTTACGAACCATGCCAAATATCTACAACGGCATAATAGTTCTGCTTCATGATCGCATCGAGCCTCCACTCCATTGAAAGTTGGGGAAAATAACAGCTGTTTATCCAAGCGAAGACGGGCTAGTGAGATCGGTCGATGTGTTCGTCGATGGTTCAACCTATCGCTGCCCTATCAACAAAATCTCCATTCTTCCTATTGAAGATAATGAACCGAAATCTGTATCGTCTGCTGATTGAGCTCAACTGGGGGGAGGATGTTCGGTATCACCGAAAGGTAATTCCACAAACAAAAAAACTGGTACCACTTATCACTTCCAACGCTATAAAAGGAAAACCCCTAGCAAGCTTAAGTTCAGGCTAATTTCCACCTTTAAGCATCCTCAGAAAATAAACCGTTAGCAGTATAAGCATTCTAGTCTTTATTACACCACCAACCTGCCAGATGCGAGCATCGCGAAAAGGATCCTTTTCAGGACCACAAGAACTAAATTATATTTCTCTACGGCGATTGCTCATTACGATCCAGAATGAAGCATCCACTTGACAATTAGAGACCCAGCCAATTTTCAAGTGATTAAGCTATCTACCAACCGGAACGTTCCCCAAGTTGGATTAAAAACGTTTTTCAAAATTAATTTTTGAAAAATTTCGGGAGGACGATTGTTGCGTCAAAATGATCGGTGAATGGAACCCGGTCGGTGGTTGGGCTCTGCATGGTACAACATATGTTAAAATCATATGGTCGGTGTTAAGACAGACCGGACTAAGTGACAAAATATTGATTTCGAGAAAAACGAGTTTAAAGTTTGAATCACAGCATCCTTTACATTATGATTGGAAATTAATTTTTGCCGTAATTCATGTTTATTGTTACATATTTCAAATCTGGCAAGAGTCGAATGTAGCTGACGAAATTCTGTATCCAGTGCTATAATTATCTCATTTTTTTATGTTTTGCGACTTAGTCCGGTCTGACTTAACACCGACCATATCATGTTGACCTACACCAATTTCAGAATTCATGAACAACACATGAGTTTGAACATAGAAGACAGATGTCAGCAGTGTCTACTGATTTTCGAATGCAGTGAATTATCCCCCAACACCACTGCCGTCAACAAAGGTTCTTTCCAGAACCACCATAATTGTCATAAAGAATAATTTGTAAAATAACTATCCAAACATAATTCCGTCAATTATCATTAGATTTGAATTAATAGCCAGAAGCGTAATCAGGATAACGATACTCCCTTTATGGCACAGACTAGAGAGAATAGGGAAAGAAACGAATAGTGTGAAGCCGAAAATACCTTATCGAGTAGAGCAATCGTGTGTAAATAAACATTACTCATGGTTGAGTTAAAGGACATAAGTATTGTCCATCCATCAAAAGCGAAATTTAAATTATCGTCAGAATTCAGTTGAATCGTGATTGTAAAGTGCATTCTAGAGTATATGTATTAATAAAAACAAGCTTTAAAATTATTTCATCTCTTTGTTTCGAAATGCACATCATTTGCTAAATAAATCCAACGATCACCATACGGTTTGTTACCAAAACATAATAAGTCATTTAAAGTGCAGCCTGTGGAAGCGGTTGCCAAAAACCTAATGTTCAAATCATCTTAAAGGGAGTGTTGCCGTTTGGACTGATTTTCACTCTTCGTCTCTCTCCCTATTCTCTCGGGCACAGAAGATTTAGTTATAAGTGATTATATAAAAACGAAACATAAAGAGATTGATGATAGATGTAAACAAGCGAGTTTTGCGAAATATGAAATATAAGATGAGCAAAATAAACGTAGTCACAAAAGTATACGGAGGTATTTTCTCTTTACTCTCAATCCGAAGTACCTACAAAATGTATTAAACAGACTAGCAAAACGAACGAATAGGCTGTATTGATTTATTTTAAGCAGATGTTTTCATATTTCGCATGTTTATGAACAAAAATATACAACCGAAATAGCTTAAATTCAAAAAAAGACTTGTTAGAGCGGCACAGCGGACAAAACGCGATGCTTTATCCAAGAATTACCAAGCAACTTTGACAATGTTATCCATTTATCCGCTCCGCTAACCTTGCTCATTCTTTTACTAATGTTTTGACTGCTAGCGTTTGGGAGTTTAATCTTAAAAGTAGTTTCACTAATGCTAGTTCACTTCGTGGCTCCCTAGATCGCATACGCACTTGGTTACACTGTTTCGGGCCCTCATCTCGGAGAACACCCTGACCTCCACCGTTGAGGTGCACGCCAATGTGTAATTTCCCGAGATGAGGCCCCGCAACAGTGTTCACGACCGCCGATATTCTCAATAATTGTACCTGCGTTAACTGACACTAACTAGCACTAAACGAGTTTTACATTTATGTAAGGATTAGGAATATGAAAAAAGAATAGAAAAATAGGATGTTTCTTTAGAGTTGATAAAGGTGTTGGTTGTTTTACTTTGTGTCTAAATAGTTTTGTAGCCGTTTCGTTTTTTATTCAACTTGATGATGATTGTTGATTTGCTTTTTAGTACACATGTAATTGTTTTATCTTCTCAAACAGATTTTGTGGGGATTGACAACAGATTTGTTTGCACACCTGGAAAGAAAAAAAAATTAAGAATATGTATAACTGGAACGAAATAAATACCATCAGTTTATTTTCGTTGATTTAAGTTTGTAATAGTCAAGTTGATGTGACGTGTATGTAAGAATGTAAAGGTTTTTCATCGATTTGACCCTTTTGTTTAATTTGAATAGATCAACAAATAAATCGTGGGATGTCTTATTTATTTTAAATACAATAATTTCTTAAATGTTATTTCGATAAAATTAGTTCCATCTCATCTCGACAACCCTAACAAATATAACCAAATGATTTATCTGCATTATTTTCTAACATGTCTTAATTTTTAGATACTGGTTATTTCTGAGAATTGATTTTTGGAATATTGGCAAATTCCGGGAAATTATTTTCAAGTAACTCGTTCTTTCGAGGAAATGGTTCGTTCTGGGGAGGAAGCTTCGGTGAAGGTATCTTTTTTGAACGTGTTTATCTAGTGGATATAAGCGTCCTTTTTTATTGCTCCAACTGAAGGTATGGCTGCTAGGACCGAGGATAGACTTCCGGACGCGACCGATTGATGATCGCACGAGCACGGGCGTAGCAGTATATAAATTCCGTATTTTAGAGTGAGAGCTCCCAGACGAGTCCGATTTTTGATTTCGCTTTCGATTTATATTGGCTCTTGAGATCCCGTTTATAAGTTCGCAAATACTACCACGTTGACTTAATCAACGGGAGGATTTCATGATTGCGAGATCATGGGTATTAGAGTGGCTCGAAAGACATTTTTCAGCACAGCAATTTTTAAGTTCCTTTCGTGGTCCCAAATGCCTGTGCAAAGTTTGGGAGCGATCGGTTGCTTCCCGGGTTTGCGCATTGCGTTCAAAGCTTGTACGGGATTTTATATGGGGAAATCAATTATTTTACATTTGCTGTAATAAAGATCGCAATTTCATTCAATATGAAAAAACCAGCTATATAAAACTATACTTCAAACCTTGGTTAACAACTTTATCGAAGATGGTAACTAGCTACGAGTTTTCAAAAAATAGTTATAACGATTTTAAAACTTATAGTTCAATGCAAATACAGAAATTCATTATTTCTTCGGCAGTACGACAAAGTTGTTAAACAATGTTTGAACTATAGTTTTATAAAGCTGGTTTTTCATATTGAGTGAGATAACGATCTTTATTAACGTAAATGCAACATAATTGATTTCCCCATATAAAATCCCATACAAACTTTGAACGCAATGCGCAAACCCAGGAAGCAACCGACCGCTCGCAAAATTTGCACAGGCATTTGGGACCACAAAAGGAACTAAAAAAGTGCTGTGCCCGCTAGTTTACATCATTTCGAAGCTTTCACATACATCCGCGAGCCACTCTAATGGGCATAGGTATGCGCGATTGATCGCGTTTAAGACCGGTTATCGCAAAAGGCGAGTTTATCGCCGCGTATGCTAGAACGTTTGTAATTTAGTATGTGCCGTGTGGTCGCCAGCCGAGAAACATCAAAGGGAGAAACAATACAATATGTAATTACAACACATACGTGACAATAGAACAAAAAATAATTGAAATAAAAGATAAAAAAGGCAAAAACATACAGCACATGAAAAAAGAATATTAGTAGTTGGAACACCATGAAGTAGTACACACACTAACTAATGGTCGAATTTTGGTTTGGGCTGGGGAAAGTAGGAAAAAGTATGCAACATAAAAAGGCTCAATGGACCCTCCCGGCCTCCTCGATGCACTGCCATCAACAGTCAAGCGGTACTATCATTGTTTAATGTCAGCACCGCCCCAAGCCCCTTCTGCTCTGAAATGCAAACAACGTTTGGTACTAAATCCTTCCCAACAAATGCTAGACAATGCTCCTGGTTAAATACAAACTATCCGGACTAAAAAATGCTGCACGAAATGAATGTAATGGTTTCACTGAGAAAATTCGCGTAGCTCCCTACGATTAAAAATCAAGTTCCTGTACTATTAAATTACCAAGTAAAAACGATTGTATACTATTCCCCCGAAAATCATTTCCCAGAAAGCCATTCCCCAGAATTTCACTCCCCAGAATATCATCCCCCAGAATATACTATTCCCCAGAAAGTCATTTCCCAGAATGTACCATTCCCCAGAATTCCATACCCCAGAATGCACTATCTCCCAGAAAATCATTCCCCAGAAAAGTTAACCTTTTTTTAATTGATTTGATCTTGTCAAACGTAAGGCATTCTTCGATTCGGTCACATTTGAAATGGTTTGCATTGTGTTGAAACCGGAAGTTAGGATCAGATTATTTATTCCGAATTAAAATAAAGAATGCCTGACTTTCCCCCAAAACCCATTCCACAGAAACTAAAATATCGAAGTGTTTTCCCCAGAAAGAACTATTCTCCAGAAAACCATATCCAGAATGAGCATTGGCTCATAAGTTCATTCCATAGTTATAACCATTTCCCACACATTTTTTTGAAGTGAGAAATTTTTTTGATGAAAATCAAAACATTTTTTTAGTATGTTGGCCTTGGCCATATTGCTCCCCTCGAAGAGTGCACTGGTAGCAGCATTATACATTAGCAATATTTTTACTTTTCTTTTGATAATATAAACATACATATACGACAATTGCAAAATTCAGCACAGGTGTGTTTTGCAGTGCCATTTGGTAACAACCATAGAAAGCGGTAGCCCCCTTCTTAGGATCCAAAAGAATGAAACAGTGTTATGTAAGTAAGCTGCCCATAACAGCATAAGAGTCCCATGTTGAAAAACAGCAATCCGAGAAAAACGCTGTTCAAGATTGTCCCATCCATTGAGCCAAATGGATGGGACAACCATGTTTTGGTATTTTTTTTATATTTTCTGAACAAACCCGGTAATCTTATTTGTGCAGTGTGATTTAGTGGTGATACAGAATACAATCCAACGGATAACTCATTTTCGACAAAAATCCACATGGGACTCTTATGCGTTTATGGGCAGTAAGGTTATGGGGCGAAACTAAAACTTTGTACATTACCTAAGTCAAGGAACTGATGCATGATGTTAAGCTGATAAGGATAAGCCGTCGAAAGCGGAGGCTCCTTGCAAAAATATCGTTGTACCAATTCGGCCGGTTCCAACCACTCATTTACAAATTATTGTAGTTGCATTTGAAAATCGAAATAGGAAACTTGCGCCTTTCGATTTTTCTCCTATTTTCAGCATGCGGAACTAAAGCGCAACTGGTATATATGATGCGCAAGTTGATTCTCTGTCATGTACACAAGATGCCCACTCTGCAAATAGGGAAAAACGAAAGGCGCAGTTAACCCTCAGGCCCAGGAACAATTAGTATATCCCCCGTATACTTGCGCATATGTCAGTGGCGCCATAATCGCAAATACGATAACAGTCCCATCTAAAAATATATTCAATTCAAAATGATCGCTAACATTGACGAATAATTGTTGTCGAGTATTATGTCTGTAACTCTGTGGTATAAGTACCATTTGGTGTAAGGTATGAAAATACTTTCGAATGTATTTAGTGCTGTTTGAGTAAACCGAGCAATCGGGTGGATCGTACATTTGCGTACGAAACATTCCCAATACAAAAGAAAGATAAATGCTCTAAAAACTCACGAAACCATTTGTCAAAATATGCATTCATTTCGATTTTAATATGGATTCAACCAAAGCTCCAAGGAAGGAATCAAGATATATGTTTGAATAAACCAGGCAGACGAAAAGATCACAAGTTTGCGTGCAAGTTACTTGGCGTACAAATTCAAAGAACTGCTCATGTTTGAAAGAAGGAACCAAGTCCTATGTTCGAGTAAACCGGTTATACGGGAGGATAACAAGTTTGCTTGCGAGAGGCCGCTGCTTTCGACGGCACATCCTCAGCAGTTTAACACCGCATAAGTTCCTTGAATTAGGTATGCGCAAACCTTTGGCTTAACCACAAGAATAGAAACATTAACTTTTCTGGGGAATGGGCCATTCTGGGGAATGGGGCATTCTGGGGAATGACTTTCTGGGGAATGGAGCATTCTGGATAATGGTTTTCTAGGGATTGGTACATTCTGGGAAATGTCTTTCTGGGGAATGGTACATTCTGGGGAAGGGAATTCTGGGGAATGGCTTTCTGGGAAATGGCTTTCGGGGGAATGGTATACAACCAGTAAAAACATTACAAAAAATCACGCAACCGTTATGTGTACTACATACAACAAATTTGATGAATTGAAGCTTGTTTGCGTTTCTCTACATATACTGCAATGTATTCAAGGATTTAGGTGGTAGATTGCGGAGCGAACAAAAATGTATTTTACTGCTGTATGGAAAAGTGTACTCGGTTTAGCCACTGAGAACGCTAGCTGAGTTTAGCCACTGAGAACGCTAGCTGAGTTTGTAAAGACCACTATCGATTTGTTTGGGTTTGTCGTTCGTCGTGCAATAGCTGTGTGGATGGCTATTGCTTCAGCTGAAAAGACAGTGCAGGTACTAGATAAAGAAAATTTCGTAGTTTGTAGAAAATTTCCTCGTTGTTATAGATGATCCCAACTCCTACTGCTGTGTCGCATTTCGACTTTTCTATGTGGATCGACGAGTGATTTTTATATTTACTGCTCAAAACTTCGTGAAAATCGCAGCGACTTTATGGGATGGGAAGATCTGCTACTTTAACCATTTTAACAGACCAATCGATTAATGTTGCTACCGAGCTTAGTAGCTATTGGCACTATAAATACATAAACAAACTGTCTGTAGACCAAATGCAACTGTGTAATATTACTATTATTCGTGTGCTGTTCGAACTTTTCCCAAACTCAGCTCAGTCGAACTAAACCAGATGTTTGAGAATGCCGAACAGTCTGGCGAATAAGAGATTGATTAGCAAGACTGTTAAGAATCAAAAGAAGCTGTTCAAAACAAGGAAAAATGCGCCTGAAGTTGTTACAAATAATAAAGACGATAGAATTTCTTTTTTTTTGGTTATAGAGGTTTTAACCGGAGTCATTCGCCTCTTTTCAGGCTAAAGAAATCTGTTTTGGGAAAATCTCTAACCCTATGTGCGAGGTTGGGAATCAAACCCAGATGAGCTGCGTACAAGGCAATCGATTTACCAACTTCGCTGTGCCCGTCCCCCTATAATTTCTTTTAAAATATATTCCCATATTCCGGGCACCGAGCTGGGAATAAATTCTTTTTTGTGTATGTTGTAGTTTTGTTTACATCAAATGACCCCAGTGAACCCTGAAGAAATACTAAATGACTGAAACACATAAATTAATAGTACTCAGAACCAAGTGATATACTCAACTGTTCTAAGACGATTAAAAAATGCCAAACGAGTTGCACATAAAAAATTCTCTAGTCGCCAGCATCACGAAAACAGTACTTTTAACGCAATCAAAAAACAAAAAGCAAAGAAGACGGGTTTTCTTCAGACACTTCGAAGCGTCGAACGTCAACTGAAATCTAAGCCTAAATCTTGAGCAGCTGAAAAATCCGGGTCCATCATCTTTATATACATCATCAATTTGCGTTTTTTTTATTTCGATTATAGAGGTTTTAACCTTAAGGTCATTCGCCTCTTCGGGTTAGAAAAATCTCTTAGGAAAAATTTCTAACCCTATGTGCGCGGTCGGGACTCGAACCCAGGTGCGCTGCGTACAAGGCAATCGATTTACCAATACGCTACGCCCACTCCCCTATTAATTTGAGTTTGAAGCAACGACACTAAGGAAATTTGCCAACTGTTCTCCGACTAATTTTCAAGCGCGCCTTACATCACACCAAAACGCTGCTACTGTGCATCTCACTCAATCATCCGAATTTGCATCGAAAATACCGCTATTCACGCATCAAAACCCAAGCTGATGGCATATGGAGTAATGAGCCTATTTTCGCCCTGTTTGTATTATCACCCTGCCCATTTGAATCTTTTGTTCTTTTGATGATGCTCTTATCACCCTGCCCATTTGAATCCGTTGGTTAAATCAGCGTCTGCCAACTTTGTACGCATTGGCTCAAATAGTAGAGCGATAATTGGGGCACTGGATTCGAGTTGTCGTTGTGTTCAAACACGAGCATTTAACAGTTTTCAGACTATCTATGTTGTTATACTGGTTTTTAATGACAAAGCAAAGCTGTTGATGCCAATTTATACGCATTCCATCTATTGTAGGTTAAATAAATAATGAAATTGTGATGCACCTCCCCTAATAGGGCCAAATCAGGTACTTTATCGTAATTCCCTGGGACTAGTTGTCAAACTGTGCATCAATTGATTTCTTGAGCCACGTCAAACTATTTCTTGCGCTGGAATATTTCCTTTGCGTTGGAAAATTTCTAATTCACAAAAAAGGCAAACAAATCAAACATCGATAATAATTATCAAGAAATCTCGTGTTTAAGGGGGGGGGGGGGGGGAATAAAGGTTTCAGCGTGAAAAAAAATACTTTTTTTGCGAATTCAAGTTTTTCAAAACTTTTGTACATTGTAGTGTATCATTTCAACAATGTGGTGTATCAGAAAAGGCCAAGCTTAAATAAACCGCACATTATCGATGTGTTGGGATATTGAGAGAAACCGAGAGAGATCGTTCGTGTGAGATACCATGAGATAGATATAATAAATACCGCTTGCAGCGGACTCGAAGTCAGAATGTTTCTGACAGCCTAACCGTGCGTATTGAGTTGTGAGTTGATGACACCAACGGGTATAGTCTTTACAAACATGCTGTAATTTTTTATGCAAAAATATTGACAAACGACTCGGTGACGTAGGGGTCAGGTATTTTTAATATAGAATGTGTATGCAAAGTTTGAAAGAAATTGGTTAAGTAGTTTTTGAATGACAGGTAACATCGCAAATCATGTTTTTTTTTCAGAGACGCTGTACGAAAAGCTGCGTCACCGAGTCATTTGTCGATTTTTTTGCATAGAAAAATTACAGCATGTTGTTGAAATGGTATACTATAATGTACAAAAGTTTCGATCAATTCGTTTCACGCAAAGTTCTAAAAAAATCGCAAAAAATGTTTTTTTCACACTGAAACATTAAGAGCTGTATTAAAACACTTCGAGCTGGCTTTTTTAGATCCTATTTGTTTCGACATCTCCCATGGTAAAACAGATTCCAACTGCTAAGTTATGAAAATCGTTGTCAGTTGATAGACCTCGATGCTCTCCGCATCCGAAGGGACTGCTCTCGAGCTATATTCGTCTGGGACTTACTGTCTGCAAAGTGGATTGCTCTAGAATTCTCGAACGCCTAGATGATCAAGCTTGCATTGGAGCTCTGCGTTATAACTCTCCTCTCGTACAACTTTTAAGGAGAGCCAAATTCGGTCGCCACATCGCTGTTACCGGACTTGAGCGAGTTTTACCCGAGTTTCTGCCGCATTCGACTTCCACTGGACGAGGAATATGTACAATCAAAAAGATTCTTAAATGTAACTAGTCTAAATAATTAACTACCTATTCATTTTTCGGCATTTTATTCTCTGCTCTCAGCTTAATAATCGCTGTGGCTAATGAAAATGGAATAAAAAATAATTAGGGAAATATGCAGGGAATCGGTGGATTTAGTTAACTCGAATTATTGGAACTACCAACTGGGGCTTGATAATGTTTGCTATACCGTCAATCCCAACAAGCTAGGGGAGGTAACAAAGATTTTATTTATACAATTTAATCAAATGGTAGGCTCGCTAAATTATTAAAATAAATTAAATAATTTCAAACTTTTCACCTGGTTTTCGATGAAGAATTTTGCTTCGGAACTTGATCTTAATTACGACACACGTCTGATAGTGAAATATAGTTTGTAAGTAGTGCTTGTTAATCGGTCGCTGTCGTTCGTCCTTGCTGGGGATGTCTGGTACTTGCCTGGTCGTATTCGGTCGTTGTTGTTTGTAACTTTGTTGTTGCTGATGTTGACTTTGATACTGTTTATGCTGCTGTTGCTGGAGTAGTTGTTGTTGATTGCTGAGCGCTTGGTAGGAATTACAGCATATCAGCCAGATTTGCTGGCATTTCCTCAATTGTTGTGTTGTAATGTTTTTCAATGTCAGTCAGCACTCGTTTGTCAGCGTCAGTAACAAAGTTAATAGCAACTCCCTTTCGACCGAAACGTCCACCTCGACCAATTCTGGAAGAAAAACGAAGCGTAAAGGAAATTTTAGCAATCGCCGGTCAAGTCATAAACAAATGGTGCATCATAAACAAATGGTTCATCCTACAATTTTAAATCAAGCTATAGTCACACTGCAACTTGTTTGCATCTATGTATTTTCAATTATGTATTATCGATTTCCTTCATTTACTTAGTATAATTGTTAATAACACTGCAAGTGAATTAATGATTTATACATATATTGCTTGCTGTTTCAGAATAGCTCAGATTTTTACCAGTCACAAAACCTCTTTTATGCACCAATACTGAATTATTCATGCTTTGCAAGCTGAAAAAATACCTAGAACGCCTCACCTGTGGATGTAGTTTTCCCGTAGCGTTGGTAGATCATAATTAATAACTAGCGAAACTTGCTGTACGTCAATACCACGAGCGAGAAGATCAGTGGTGATGAGAACACGCGATGATCCAGTACGGAACTGCTTCATAATTAAATCACGGTCACGCTGGTCCATATCACCATGCATAGACGAAACGGTAAAACTTTCAGCGGCCATGTCAGCAGTCAACTGATCGACCTTGCGGCGGGTGTTGCAGAATATTACAGCCTGAGTGATGGACAGCGTATCGTACAGGTCGCACAGCGTACCGAGTTTCCATCCTTCCTGTTTCACATCAATGTAGAACTGCTTAATACCTTCCAATGTCAATTCCTCCTTCTTGACCAAAATCTTAATTGGGTCACGCATGAAGTGAGTCGAGACCTCTAACACCTCAGACGGCATGGTAGCTGACAGCAGAATGACCTGGACATCAGTTGGTAGCAACTGGAAAACATCCTGAATCTGATCTTTAAAACCACGGGACAACATCTCATCAGCTTCGTCCAGAACGAACAGTTTGATGTGACTAGTGCGCAAGAATTTACGATTAATCATGTCATGCACACGTCCCGGTGTTCCCACCACAATGTGGCATCCCATCTCCAGCTTACGCATATCGTCACGCACGTTCGTACCGCCAATACAGGCATGACATTGAGCGCTAAGGTAATCACCGAGGGCGATTACGACCTTCTGGATTTGGGTCGCCAGCTCTCGAGTGGGAGCCAGAATCAGCGCTTGGCATTCTGGAATGGTGGTGTCAATCTTTTGCAAGATTGCGATGGAAAACGTAGCAGTTTTACCAGTACCTGTAAGTAAAACAAAAATGGTTAATAATTAACAAAACATAAAACAAAGCCATCAAGAAGAACACAAAACGAGACTGACATTGAAAACCATTAGCTGACTTTCAATGTTTCTACTTAGTTTTGTTTTCGTCGAATGAGATATTTTATCGATGCGTTGGAAAAAGAAAATGAATTTGGTTTGCTTTCTGAGCGCGACGATAAAAATATCCCGTTTGATTTGCACAACTCATTTTCACATTCTCACGAAGCTTTTAGAACCAAAAAGGTCAATACTATGAACGGATTGAGAAAAATATCCGTCAATGCGTGTTGCGAACCAAATCGGACCAAGTAGCCGCAGTCCACCAAGTAAAGACTAGAGTTCAAGTTGCCGCTTGCTAGAGTCTGTGTATTATCGAATCCCGTATAGAGGAATGCGCAATACAGCATGCAATGACGACTACCTCTTGTTTTTGGCTACAACAAAATTTAAAATACGGTGAAGACCAGTTTTTATCAATCCCTTGGTGAATTTTTCGCTGACAAAACGGGGACAATGACAAAATCGGAACATATATTTTTCATTCTTTTTAATAAACTTTTAGAAATTCTTCTTTAGTGCCTAGATATAGCACCATAACATTTCCTGATTATTTAGCTTAAATTTCCCTTAAAGGGGTCTGACAGCGCAAAATTTAAAAAAAATCATGTTTCGGATTTCTAGGATAAGAAAAATAAGCTTAAGAAAGGATTTACTCGAATTCAACTTGGCTCATCTTCTAGACCCCATCAAACTACCAACTATCAATTTTCATATGAAGCTGATAAAATCAGGTCAAAAAGCTGATAAAATCGGGGACTGATAAAATCGGGTGCTGATAAAAGCGGGTCTTCACTGTATACTACATTTCAGATAATTTTTGATAAGGCATTTTGATTTGAAATGGCACACAGTGTGACGGAATCAATGAAAACCGGACATTAATATTTACAACGAAACTATCGGTTAAGGCACTTTTATGTCTTCGGGAAGGTTTCTTTATTTTTTAAATAGTTTAATATAATGTTGTAAAATTTTGATTTAAGGGTGTATTTACACAGAAAAAAATAGTTCAGCAAGAAATACCTTATTATGTATCAATAAGGTATTTCTTATTAATATTAATCATAGGGCGATCTAAAAGGACCCTTGGAATAATGTGAGGTAAATAGATTAGCGTTTCAATAAATTAGTTGTATTATGAAGCATAAAAAATAAACCATTATGCAAAATTAATAAAAATTTGAAATATTATAGTCCGTTCCATATATTCCAACAATCAAAGTTTTTTTTATGTTATTAACATGCTCATAATTCATCAGTGTCCTGCCAATCATCTTATTTGTCATAGGATGAACAAGGTATTTCGTTGCTTAGAATACTCGGTTGTATTAATACCTTGTTCATCCAATGACGAAGATGATTGGCAGGACACTGATGACATGCTAATAACAAAAAAATCAACTTTGAATGTTGGAATATATAGAATGGACAATAATATTTCAATTGTTTATTAATTTCACATAGGTTAAATGATGTTAAGTGGGACTATAGAAAAACTGATCAAGATTGGGACTATTTGAAAAATATGCGACACGATATATTAAAATGAAGTAATGCGCCAAAATCATCATATGCTGCAAAATTTAACATATTTTGATCAATCTTTCATGTTTACATATAGCTAGAAATATTTATAACGCATCAAATTTTCCGAAGCAAAATTAGGGGAGAGGGGGTAACAGTGAAACACATTTTTTGTACGATTTAAATTTGATGATAATACATGATATTTGGGTAGCCAAAAGTGGTACATAGTACCACTGTGTTATTAAGTAATACATATATTTTTTCCAACTGGTTAAACTCACGGAAAATAACTTTTTGCGGGTAATAAACAGTCGGTGGTAAAATGTATCATTGTGCCCCATAGGTAGGAACTATGAAACATGACGTCTATAGTGAAATATTCTATTTGTAATTTCTGTTCTTTTGTTTTGACGAAAAATTATCCTTACACTTCGCATTAAAGTTATATTGAGGCGAAAATCACTTGCTTACGAAAGAAATCACTATATCATCGCGTAACATAGGACTACCATATATGCATATTAGCTGCAATCCTGAAAGTAGCGACAATTTCTACAAAATTTGTCCAACTTTACCAATTTTGCACTATATGAGTAGTATTGACTGTGGAAAATCGGAACCCATTCACATTTTGAGCCAGACCACAAAAGCAAGAAAATTCCACTGCTCCCCATACGTCATCGTTTCACAGTTACCCAATGGGTCTATTCACGAAAATTGTGAAATTACACAGAACCATGACAAGTTACCAAAAAACTTCGATCGCGGCAAATGTTGATCATAAAATTTGATATAAATAACAATGGACTAAATATTTATTCAATGGATGGTAACTCATAAAGATGGAATAATGTTTTTCAATGCAAATTTACTCTGGCTATAACAAAACAAACAAATATTCATTAAATGAGATGCAGTTATCAGATCTCTCTCAAAATTCAGCAACACGTGTAAAGAATTAGAAATTGTAAAATATGAGGGAATGAGACGATTCTGACCATGCATTATTATTTTATTGCGAGTGTTTCATAGTTCCTGCTGATCCACTGTTACCCTCTCTCCCCTACTTCTTTTTCTGATACATTATGTCGTCTTGAGTGAGCTTTGTTGAATAAGCTTGCTTATGATAAAACGCTCGAAAATTGTACATTTCCATTTAAATAGATTGAAAATGCTACGGAAAATGTCAAGAATTAGATTTTAAATAAGGTATAATTCAAGAGTACTTATTCAAAAGGTCCTAAGTGGCATTGAGCTCGAACTGAGAAAAACGAGGCTGAAGTTTCAGAGACCTAAAACAAATCCCTATTAGAGAACAAATATGTGTTTTGATCAGCCCGGGGACAACTTGACAGCTCCCATATATTGAACTCATAAGCAAATTTTGTGGCGATTTGGTGATGTCATGGCGGCTCGAATGGAGCAAAATTTGAAAAAGGCGCATCCCATTTACTATTTTCCATATCTAAAAAATAATCAATTTAAGCATTTCTTTCATCAAATTTATTTCGCTGTTCACATTAGAAACTGTCCTCATTCCCCCATACTTAAACAGAAACATAGATTCCATTTGGAATTTTAAAAATCCGAAAGAAAATAAATGGATTTTCGGAAATACAAGAAGATGACTTTCAAAATCAAGCCACTACCACTTATATTGGAATTTCCGAAAATCTTCCGAAACTAATCAACATCTCCTAAGGCATGAAATCCTCCGGTAGAGCCGAGGAAAATGCCAGAATAATTCTGAAGGGATCCATACCAAAACCATCGCAACATCTTCCGGGCAGTATTATTGCAAAAGTCGAACAAAACTCTGGCCGAAGTCGAACAAAATTGTACATCCCTGGCAGCATTCTTGCTGAAACCGAGCACTACTGGTTTGATGCCAGAATTCTGATAAAAACACACAAATTTTATTCAAAACCAATTTTGCTAAATGTGTAGAAAATCCTACATATATTGTTTATTCTCCCAATCAAAATGCTAGAATTCTTGACGTTCTTAATGAACTTGAAACAAGATGTCGCAGGTTCACGAATTGTTAAGCTTGGTGATTTACTTTCATTGGCCAAAAAGTTTTTCATTTATGTTTCATTTATAACACCAATGATTTACCGATTACAAACTTCACACAACAAGAAAACCAAAACATTTTTAGGAAGGAAGAGAGCCGGTTGCTAAAAACAACACCTTCCAGCTAAATCTATAATAAGATTTATGTAACTTTGCTGACGGTTTCCAATCAGGGATAAATTTATTCTCTAATAATATTTTTCTTTATCCACATTTTGGAATACGCTTTTTCTAAATGTTGTTCTAGCCGCATTGACGGCGTTCATAACACACGTAACGAAACACGCTTTTCTCTTGAAACTTTTTCGTGTCGTTGTTCGTGGTAGTCGTACAGAAAAGGCATACTAGCGCCACCATCAAATCGGTGGTACATATATGAAACAAGCACTATCTGTCAAGTTGTCCCCGGGCTGGTTTTGATGGAACAATAATGCCAATATAGTCTAAGGACTATGCTCTTTAGGTAAATAATATTAAAAGCGATTGTATGTCGTTTCCCGGAATACCATTTCCCGGAAAACCATTTTCCGGAATGCCATTTCCCGGAAAACTATTTCCCGGAATGTACTATTTCGCGGAATATCATTTCCCGGAGTGTCCCATTTCCCGGAATATCGTTTCCCGGAATGTACCATTTCCCGGAATACTATTTTCCGGAATGTACCAATTCCCGGAATACCACTTCCCGGAACGTACTTTTTCTCGGCAATTTGTTATACTATTGAAATCTGAAGTACTTTGAAAACATTTGCATTTAGAACTATGTTGCTACTCAAATATTTGTTTGGTTCCCTTGTCTTTGCTCGCTGATCATGTTAGGGAATTTTAAAAAAAAAACTAATTCTCATGCATATGTAATTTCATTTGAAATTATTATCAATCAATCGAAGGTCCAGAAAATAGCTTATGCTAAAAGAAGGCGATATCAAAGTCGTAATTTAATTTAAAATGAATAGCATTTCAAAAATATATTACGAAAATTGTAAAGAAAGCTAATGTATTTATTGTATTGAAATCAATAAAATTCTAAAATTATTTTCATTGATTTGCTATTGTTCCAAAAAAGGCTAATTCACATAGAAATTTTTAATACGAAGTGAAAATTAAAATAACTGAAGGCGTTTTCAATGCACTGTTACTGTAAACAAATATTAGTGCGAATAAAAATCAATAAAAGTCCAATTGTATTTTCAGAGAAACTTTTATATAGATAAAAATAACATTCTACATAAAAATTCAAAGATTGCATATTTTTAAGAAGGCAGCATCTCAGACAGATACATTCACAATCTATAAAATTTCAAAGGTTCCAAAAAAAAATTATAACTGAATTTTAGGAAATATTTATATTTTTTCGTTACCTTTTACCTAATCTTCATGAAAATCAATCAACATATTCAGGGCATTTTTAGAGTACTAATGATTAGTTATCATAAAAATGTTGCCAACGTTGTGGAAAACACTGTTTTTTTTCAATTTCAAAGATGGCTGCATTTCAAGGCGTTCTAAATTGATCGTTACGAATTTAAACCATTATAGAGTACGGTATAAGCATATTTTTCTTTGCGTAATAAGGAGATGAATCAAGATCCCAAAATGGGATTCATAATACAACTTATGCCGCACAAAAATATTAATTTTCAGTAATTTGTTCAGCATTTTCCCGCCAGCACGTTTTTTTAATCCGAGCCCGAAATCAATCTTCTGTAATGTTTGACCTAGTGTCAAAAACTAAATTTTTTTTCGATTCCTTAGAACGATAGAAAGTGACTTACGTAGGATTTTTTCGCTATTTTAATTTTACGCGAAACGCTAAAAATATCATTAAAATCAACAATCAATGTCATTGCTTTCGTTTCTATTAGTCTTAAATTTACCGAAAATAGCCAAAAAAATCGATACAGACATAATTTATTAACTAAAATCCTTCGTACGTTGCTGGAGAAATTAATTTAGAATATGCTGTGAATATTTCAAAGCTCGTGGTTTGATGTGGATTTAAAAAAAAACGCGTTTGAAGTTTTTAGTCCGCTTGGAGTTTACCTAAAAACGATAGGACAGAATTGATAATATATACAATTAGATATTCTGTTCGCCTTCCATTTTCTGTTATATCATTTTATTTCAATAACAAAATTTTCAAATCTTAAAAATTCTACAGTGGTGTATTATGCTTTTCACCGAAGATTACCACGCGACGGAATCGATTCAAAATAGTAAAAGAATTGAAAATATACCATTTTAACTAAATCCGCAAAATTTGGAACAAATATCAGGCAGGGATGCCAAGTGTTTTTCCAAAAAATCTGTAATATTTTTTTAAAAGGTCTGAAATTGTCTGGATGACCCAAATTCTTTTGGAAAAAGTGCATTCCTCACCGGTGCGCTATATTTGTTACATTTTACTAATTAAACTTGTTTGTATATTAATAAATATATCGGCTTACTAAAAATTCGATGATTGGGCTGCTAATCTGGAAATGTCAAATGCTCGATTTTCAGCATAGAGCACACTGATTAAATTTTAATCTCAGAGTTTTCAGAATCTTGGACTGCTGGAACTTCTAGCTGATATAATTCGGCAACAATTTTGTTGACTTTCAGCGAAAAAACTGTAGTATGTTGTGTTTCCAGCTTTGATTTATGAATCAAGGAAGAGTTCTTGAAACTTATTTTGTTATTTTTTAAATTGTCTGGATAAATCTGGACAAATTCCCTGAAATCTGGGTAGGACAAACATAAATCTGTATGTCTGGACGAGGCTTGAAAATCTGGAAGAATCCAGATAAATCTGGAAGGTTGGCACCCCTGATATCAGGCAAAATATAGGGCCTGTTAGTCAGGAATTAGACGGTAATGAATTTATTCACCCCTTCACCACCAGCGGTGGGAAAATTGGAAAGTATTTATAACTATTGTGGTACCCATTTAACTCATTGATATCCCATCCATTGGGGTGCTTTTTATTCTCCACATGATTTTTTTTAAATCCTCCCAAGTTTCTTCTTGGTTCAAAACCAAAAGCCGTCCGTAAGCTGTTCATATAATGATTAATTAAAATAATTTTTCTTAACATCGCGGAATCGAAAAGATTAAATCTTTAAAATGACAGTTTTGCAAGCTTATCGCTATCTTATTTTTTTACCGCAATAACCACTCGATCAAAAAAAAAAATTAAAAATATTTTCAAACAACTTTTCATGTTCTAAAGTAGGTAAAATCTCCTAGAACACAATTAGCTGCATAGCAGTTCTTCTAAAAATAAGTTTGGTCGGTGAGGTACGAGTTTTTTTTTTATTTTTCGGGAAATGGTATTCCGCGAAATGGTTTTTCCGGGAAATGATACATTCCGGGAAATAGTTTTCCGGAAAATGATACATTTCGGAAAATGGTTTTCCGGGAAATGGTACATTCCGGGAAACGATATTCCGGGATATGGTACATTCCGGGAAATAGTTTTCCGGGGAATGGTATTCCGGGAAATGACGTACAAACATTAAAAACATTAAATGTTTAGTGCTAATGTAGTTTTAAGCGCTATGGAATGATGCGTCCTTTTGGAAATTATAGGACCTTTTACATAGGTCTTTTTTGTTACCTTAGAATAACTAAGCTTTCCAATTATCATTTATTATACTTTCTAGATTCAACTTCGAAAATAAGTCGCATGATCAGAAGAAAATAATTTCTTTTATTTTGATGCTTAGAACGTTTTTACTAGGTACCTACGTGCAGTGGGAAAAACATAGAATAAAATGAATCTTGCGTCGTTTTTGCGTGGCGCCTATGAACAGTTGCAGAGGTTTTGAAATATTTCACGCATATGTCCTTTCAATTTTAAAGGTCTCATTTGAATCAGCATTCTTTTTTGATATTAAATCGCACTACAAATAATCGACCACCAGTTTCAGCTATTCACACCTAGAGGAGCTATGTTCGGTAGTTAGGGATGCCCGGCAAAAAAATTCCTCCATGTATCATGTGTAACGAAGTCTACTTCTCCGTATTTTTGCAAGCATTTTTTAATCACGCTGTCAGGGGTACGCGTAGCCAAATCATGGACACGAACTTCTACAGCTATAGGAATGCTATATTTAACATTGCCGCATTCGGCGGTGCGCTGCATGCAACTTAAATTAAGTTTGATTTTGATATCTTTGTTTATCTTTATATTTCAAATAAAAGATATATAGCTATCGTGAAAATGTGGACTGCTTTAAGATTACGGAGATAAAAATTTACCGATATTATGTCCGATAAAATACAATGGCGTTTATTAAGTTCTACCTCAATAATATCTTACATTCTTTCTCCTTTTTGAGTGATTAAATCAATTCACAATTAACCAATTTTATGTTGAGGTACAACCCATTACCCGAGCAAAGTCGAACATCAAAATTACAACTGATAGAAATCATATTTTGATAATAGCATCAAATTGAAATCTAATTCTGTTATCAGTTTTAGATTTTTTACACATGACATCAAATTTTGATCGCATTTTGCTATCCTTGTTTCTTAGAAGAATTTTCTATGTTTATATTTCTTTAATGAAACATCAAAGTGAATACATATTTCGTTATCAAAAAAAATTCAACATCCCAATGAGCTTTCAATTTACTCTCACTGATAGCAGAATTAGTTTTCTGTTTGATGCCATAAGACAATTTTGCTGCTCTCCATTTTGATCTTTTAACCGTTAAAACGACCAAAACGACATCTTAAATCTATAAAAAAAAGAACAACAACATGATTACTTCATTTGCCGAACATCACAACATCAACTTTATTTTTCTATTTGTTGTCAGACCCTGCTCGGGAAGCCACTCAAACCAGTCATCCACTGGCAGAAAAAAATCAATAACTATATCTTGCTGGTATTACAAATACTGATTGTCCATTTGGACAGGAGGAAGATTACTATTGTACACCACCAAAACAGAAAGAAAAAAAAAGCAACGTCTACAATATTTTACCACTCACCAGATTGGGCCTGGGCGATGACATCGTGGCCCTTGATGCACGGCATAATAGCACGCTGCTGGATGGCAGACGGTTTCTCAAAACCGTACGCATAGATACCGCGAAGCAGTTGCTCCTTCAGACCCATGTCGTCGAAGTTGTCGACGGTCTCGTTCCAGTTAGACTCGATCACTCCATCCGGCTGCATACCGGCGGGGCCATCGTAAGTCTGCTCCTGTCTGTTGTCACCCATCTGTACGCGTCAATATTCGGAAAAAAGATATATCTATTAGAAGACGTCTGCTATTTTGCTTGATGGGAACTGAAAATCCTATCCGCACTTTTCTACGTCGTGCGATTGGAAATGGCGATTAATCATGCAGCGTAAAGCAAGTTTAAAGAGTCTCAATCGGTACTGAGTGAGCTGTTTATTTGTGATCGTCGGTGGTGCACATATTGTCCTGTTAGGTGTTCTCTCAAAATCGACAGCTCCCTGTGCTCAATATTTCTCATTGCATTAGAACTGTACCGTACTTCTGTGCGAATTTTTAGTCAATGAATACACACCACTACAGTGAAAGAAACTTTACGGCGAAACAGTTACGCATGCCAGTTGCCAGGTTTGCATTGCTTTAAAGCACAATTTTTATTATGATGAATGTTATCATAATCATAGCAAAAATTGATCATTCCACCTGTAAATTTATTTTATTTGTTTTAGACTGTTTCTTTCTACATTTCTACAATGAGGAAATTTTAGACAAACCGTTACTTGCAAATACATCTGCAACGCATTAAAAATCGACGAGATTTTTGAAGTCGTATAAGCAAAATTACTTAATTTACCTTTCAGATTCATTTAAACATTAACAGTTTATAGTCTATTACCGCTTTACTGTTACAAAATGGTTCAAGCGCATAAATTATGCACAAACAACTCTTCGAAAAGGATTCATGATAGAAAGTGTGTTGATTTAAAAAAAGAACCAAAACATTTCAAATTAATAATAGCTTTTGTGTGGAATGTGGCGTAGCATTAAGAAGCCTGGTCAATGCAACACAATTTTACGTTTTTTAATCCACATTGAAAGCTCCCATTGATCAAATATCAGACAAACTTTTTTTCAAACATGTTGACGTCGTGTACTTCTATTTATGTGATCTGTATTGGATAAGCAACATTTAGTTTGGAATTTTCTAATAAATTTGACAACGAACCTCGCTAAAGTAAAACTAGAGAAATAAACCTTGCATTTTAAGCCACGTAATAAACGGGTATTTAAATTTCGAGAATGCGGGATTCGGTAGGATGGACCTAGAACACTATACTGCTAGCATTCTTTGGCAACACTATACGATTGTTCTAACCAATACTAGTAAGCACTACCCATCTTTTATGATTGAAGTTTTCTTTCTCATCCCTATGTAGACGTCATGAACGTACACTTCTCATTCCAAATCTAGTCTCACACCTTACTAAATTAAAATTCGACGAGCGAAATATTTTCCAGATTACACATTTTATGCACTTCAGACAATTACTTCAGGATACAAAACTCATTGAAAATAGTATCAATCATGAGAATGTGAATCATGCTATATTTGCGATGAAAATGACCACCGGTCTGCCTTGAGCGATAACATTGACACATTTTGCACGAATAGTACTCTCAATACGTAAACCAGGACTTGACTAGGTAGCTGGATTGACGTTTGGAAATTGGAAATAGCCATTTATTCTCAAAGATGATGCAAATTGAAACACCATTATTTAAATTAAACGAAATAAACAGCAATCTAATAGTTCACACTGAGTATGTACTCGACTCGCTGGCAAAATAAGAGGAAAAAGATGGACACAACCTCTAGACCGAGCGATTTTCAACTACCACTTTGTACGGTACTATTTTCTGCAAAAATACACGAAAATACAGAATATCGTCTCCCAATTTCAGCACCACCGAATTGTTCATTCAATAAACTTGCTTTTACTGCACATTAACAGCGATTTGATAACTTTTTCACGTACATTTTCACGATTGTAGTTTGGCACCTTTACACACGTGCTGAATTTGATTTTTGTAAACCAAGCGAAAGGTCGCCATATTGTCAGTTTCAGAGCAAGAAGTTTCGACGTTCAATTGATAGGGCTGAGAGGCATTCCGCGGAACAGCAGAGCGAGCGCAGCTGAGTTTTTAGATTACTTTCAATGCCGAATTTTGACACTCGGAAGAGCCAACGTGACGGAAAGTATTGATCGATCGTGAACCGACTAAAGGGCTCCACCGCACTAACATCGAATCGACAAAAACATAATTGAAAGTTCAATTCAGGAAATTAAATCCAATTTTACCGATGTTTACATATCGGATTCAACAATACATTAAAACACTTTAAAACAATACCAGTTTTCAGAAATAAAACTAATATGCTTAACGTAACAATGTTCTCGTTCCTATAATTAGGCAAGCCATGAGACGTTTCTGATTATTTCTTTTTTACTTCTTCTGACGTTACTCCGAGGAGTGCGACGTCTGACAATATCGTTGATTCGATCCAACATCAAACGAATCGGATTAACAAAAGATGTTTGTCCGACGAGTTTTTCTGTTCGCAGGAGTAGACTTGTTGACAGAACCCACCGCTGGATTGTCAAACGTCTAATGGATTGCCTAAGAGAAAAAAATATTAGCGCATTTCCCCGAAATTCTACGCGGCCTTTCCCGATTGAAAGGAACGGCCGCGCTCCATGAAACACCGCGCTTAGCCCATTTGTCATAATATCGCGGTTTTGCATAACGAAGGGCTGAATTAAAACACCCAGTTAAGCTCAGCCGGAAATGAACCGGAATTCTGGCTGGTTCCAGTTCGTATTCCGGCTCAGTGACACAACCGATTCTAGTTAGAATCGGTTGTCACTGGAGCCCGTGTACATGCCAGAATTCCAGTTCAATTCCGGCTGAGCTTTACTGGGCACATGCTGTTGCAAAAAACAGCCCTGTGTTATGCAACGTGTTGTGCAGGTTGATTATACGATTATACCAGGTGCAAGTGGTGCCAATTCACCACGTTCAGTATAATTCAAAGTTCTTTTTAGATTACAGAATTGATCAAATTGGTTAAATCAAATTCTGTTTTAAAAACTGTCCTTGCGTTTAAACCAAAATGGGAGGCTTATTACTACTGCTACATATTTAATTTCAAGCGCGAACAGCAAATACAAGTGCAAGTTACACCAAAAACTTACTGGCAACCTTACTGCGGCATTTAGGCAGCAGTTGGTGCGGCGTGTACACGCAGAATTTTATTTATGCATCGACAGCATACTTTTCTATCCGCCTCTCGTTTCTTCTGCTGTAAATTTTATGCATTGGACATATTCGGTCTATCCACTCATTGAGGGGTATATGCATGAAAATGCATAAAAATCACAGTAGAAGAAAAGAGACGGAAATAGAAAGTATGCTAACCATGCACACTGAGAAACAAAAATATGCATAGTTAGCTCTATTCCCGCCTCTTTTCTTCTGCTGTGACCCAAGTAACCACTAAGCACTAAAGCAAGCATTATATTCTCCTTATAACAGCTTTTCGATGCTCATAGGTTCTATACAAGCTTTGCAAATGTCTATAAGCTTTATACAAGCTTTGCTAATGCTTATAAGCACTACGAATTTTAAGCATTAAAACAGGTCGTATATGGGTATATGAGGCTCTATTGTAAAGCTTATAAACCTTATAGCTATAAGCCAGATACGGATGTCACCGATGCCATTTTAATGCCTGTTATAGTTGACATTTCCATTACTCTAAATAATAAATTCCAAATCAAAACAAATATGATATGAGACACATTGTAGGCATAGAAAACCTTATCAGCTTCCGACGTTTGGGCATGTCGTCGTAAACAAATTAAAGGGCACAAAACCTTCGAGCCATAAAATGATATGGTACATTGCGATGATTTGTTTCAATTTAGTATACATCTGATGATAGTTTAAAAAATATGTTCAAAACCTTGCACCCAATTATAAGTATAATCACAACAGAAATCTCTCAATTTAAGAACGCCAAATATCAGTAAGATTAGCCAACTCCCAAATGGATCAAACGTCAAGCGCGCTGGAGCAAAGTAACTTCCAAATCTTCTAAAGGCAGAAGTTCGAGCCTGGAACGTACGCTATACTGCAAAAAAAATCAAACGGCGCATGCGACAGAAAAACCTTGAAAGAAAAAACGAGAAAAAAACTATATTCCCTGTTTTTGTTTCGTTTTTTTCCAACCAGTGGGTTCTACCCACCACAAATTGTTTTGACATATCTCCATAGGCGCGGTGGAAAAGTAGGAGTAGGCAGTATATCAGCCGAATATTTCGCCAAAAGTGGCCTTTAAGCAGCACTAAAGTACGATATTGAACCTATAAGCTCTGCTACCATTGATCTATAAGCGACTATAGAACCGAATTGATGCCATTTTCATGGCTTAGTGGTTACTTGGGGATTTTTATGCATTTTCATGCATATACTTCTAGTAAGCATTCAATGAGTGGATAGACCGAATATGTCCAATGCATAAAATTTACAGCAGAAGAAACGAGAGGCAGATAGAAAAGTATGCTATCGATGCATAAATAAAATTCTGCGTGCAGATTTTTGTTTCTCAGTGTACGTTTCAGCGAATCTCTCAATATATTTCGCCAAATGTGATTATTAGACCGGCACAATGATTGACTTTTCGGGACACCGCTCAATCAAAAGGTGTCCATACGTCGGATACCAAATATGAGCTTGAGCGTTCGCTTCTTGTTTACTTACAAGAATTTTTAAATTGTATGTGAAAATATATAAAAAACGGTAATGTAAAAAAAACAATAGATTCGGTACAAAAATCCCAGAATCATCTCAAATGTGACACTTATTCGCTCGACGCGCCAACTAGACTTCATTATTGCTACCAGTCAAATGATGACGAAAGTAAAAGTTTCTCTAAATAAGTTCTTAGTAAATACATATTTGTATTTGGTCTTAGCATGCGTCAAAACTGTTAGTGGTAGTGAACAGAGACAGCCTATAAAACGTTGTATTGATGACGTAGACACTACCATTCGCTCTTAGAAACTGTCACACATTCGAGCACCGGGGTAGTTTTCGCATGCTAGGACCATCCTATATATTCTGGTTGCAGTTAAAAGCTGGAAAATCCAACCAGCGAAAATCGTATTTTCTCTGGTTCTAAACAATAGAATCACGTCGGAAGTGGTGCGCTGTTTTCGTACAATGATGCGCTATCCAGCGAACTACTTCCGAAATCATGGATTAACACTAAACAGGAGAAAAACCGATTGTCACTGGATGGATTTTCCAGTTTTCAACTGCAACCAGAATAAGGACTTTGGACGAATGTATTTTCAACGGCAACAACGTTGGTATTTTCTTACATTGATGATATAGGATGGTTGTTATATTTTAATTGTTTTAAGATAAACATTACATAGTTTCACAAAAAGTTCAATTACAGGTGATAAGAAAACACTCGTTCTTTTGTTTGACATCAAATAATTCACTCGACCTCGATATTTTATTGAGAGGCTTTGGAACTCGGAATTATTTTTGTGTTGTTGAGGTTAGGTTGATTGTTTTAAATACGGAAAATGGTTACCTAGAAATTGGATTTATCAGTGGAGTCGAGGTTATCCGCTAACTGCATTCTTTAATCCAGTGATTTTCACCCACTATCGTGTTTTTATCGAGATTTCAATATCTGAATTTCATTTTAGTATGGTCTGTTTGCAGTTGAAAGCTGGAAAATCCATCTAGCGACAATCGGTTTTACTCCTGTTTAGTGCTAATCCATGATGTCGCAAGTAGTGCGCTGGATACCGCATCATTTTGCGAAAACAGCGCACTGCTTCCGAAGTGATTCTATTGCTTAAAACAAGAAAAAGTACGATTGTCGCTGGTTGGATTTTTCAGTTTTCAACTGCAATCAGAATAAACTGAAACCGGAAGAACGAATTCTTAGTGGTGTAACAAGAAATGTATCATCTAGATATTTTTCAGAAGTAGGAAACATTCATATTATTCAAAACTTATAAAAGTTTTGGATCGAGCTGCCTAATTTCCGAACTACGTGGGGAATGTGAAAAATGTCGCCGATTTATTCTGATTCTCACTGGTCCCTTTTCGGCTTCTTATATGAGCCACGTCTTACACAAGTTGTGCAAATATTTGAAAAACATCTTTAAGCAGGGATTGTAATTCTCTCTCACTCACGCGAGAAGTAGCTTATCCGATGTCCAACTTTTCCGAGATAAGATGAGTCGCAAAATTCTCCGTCTCCACAAATAGCGTGAGAATGATTTTCCGGATAAAATTTATTTGACTTTTTCCTTCTCACCGGAGAAGGTGATAAAATTTTAATTTCGTGGAAATCAATAAAAAACTTCAAAAAATACACTTAATTACAAAGAAAAGCGGCAAAGACGTATGATGGACTTGTTTTATCGTGTTTTGGAATAGCGACAGCAAAGCAGGGAACGCCAAAAGGATACCGTGATAAACTCATTCACTCATTCTCCGGCTGTTTTATTTATCCGGAGAAATAACACGTTGAATTTATCCGGAGAAGTTGTGTGAGTGCCAATAACTTTTCGTGTGAAAATGTGAGTTTTTATTGTCGCAGTAGCAAGCTATCCGGGCGCATTTACTCATATGAGCGATAAATGCAATGCCTGTCTTTAAGGAATTTCTTGAGGCCGTCTCACATTCGTGCTAAAACGTCTGGTCACTTCACTAGAAGTATACAAAATTCATATAAAAAGACAATTTAAAGCAAACCTAGAGTGGCTCTGGTTTAAAAATGATATTAGCATAAGTAATAAGTTGTCACGGTAAAGATGGGCACCCCAACAAGCATTTCGTGGTTTTTTAAACGTTTTAACCCTTAAACATCCGGGATTAGGAGAATTTATTCAGCTTGTCTGATTAAGACACATTAAAGCACAATTCTTCAGCATGAATTACAGCCTGAAGAAAGCCACAGTTCAGCTTCATCAATAAACCTTTTCGTTACCGCTATTCAGCTGAGAAAATTATCATAGAAAAATTATTGAAAAAGACATTTATTTCAAGTTACACACGCTATCAATAATCTCTTTGGAATTCATATACTTTTATTAGTGTTAAGTTACAATTAGAGAAAAATTGTATTACCTTGTTGGTAAGGTCATATCACGTACCTGGATCCGAGAACCAGCAACCTGTTGAATACTAAGCACTTACCTTACTGTCTGCAACAATCTTGCATACATCGAATGCTTAAGATTTCACCGATGTACCGAAAAGTCTAGGCTGCTGAATAGAGTCTGTACAAAGACTACACTAGCCTTTTATAGATTTGAGTGAATCTAGTTGGCTTGGGTTCGAATCCCAACCTACGATAATTTTTTTATGCGATAATTTTTAGAACATTCGGAAATTTTAAATTTACTAATTTCAAAAACTAATGATTGTAGACGTTTTTGTATCCAAGATGAGGACTTACGGATATCACAACTTTTAGACAAGTAAACATGAGTGTCATATGAAAGTGGTGGTAACTGAATGATGGATTGAAGCCATTTGTAATTTTAAGGTGGCAATCTCCTTGATTTATTTGCCATACTATTTGGCAAATGGTCCATGGAAACAATTCTGGGGTGTCAAAAATTTACAGCATCGTTCGAACAAAAATATTCTCTTGTGTTCAATAATTAAACATACCATTTTGAATTAAAAGGTAAATTTACGTAAACAAGGGCGCGTATGATTTGGCAAGCTTTTACATTGAAAACTGTAAATCGTTGGTTTCACATGCTGAAAACTCAGTAGATATAAAACAACAAAATAAATTTGCTGTTGTTATTGCTTCTAAACCATAATATACGAAAACATCTTGATTGAAATATACCGAAACACTTAGAAAATATACCCAAGTAACCACTAAGCACTAAAGCAAGCATTATATTCACCTTATAACAGCTTTTCGATGCTCATAGGTTCTATACAAGCTTTGCAAATATCTATAAGCTTTATACAAGCTTTGCTAATGCTTATAAGCACTACGAATTTTAAGCATTAAAACAGGTCGTATATGCCCAAGTAACCACTAAGCCATGAAAATGGCATCAATTCGGTTCTATAGTCGCTTATAGATCAATGGTAGCAGAGCTTATAGGTTCAATATCGTACTTTAGTGCTGCTTAAAGGCCACTTTTGGCGAAATATTCGGCTGATATACTGCCTACTCCTACTTTTCCACCGCGCCTATGGAGATATGTCAAAACAATTTGTGGTGGGTAGAACCCACTGGTTGGAAAAAAAAACGAAACAAAAACAGGGAATAAAGTTTTTTTTCTCGTTTTTTCTTTCAAGGTCTTTCTGTCGCATGCGCCGTTTGATTTTTTTTTGCAGTATAGCGTACGTTCCAGGCTCGAACTTCTGCCTTTAGAAGATTTGGAAGTTACTTTGCTCCAGCGCGCTTGACGTTTGATCCATTTGGGAGTTGGCTAATCTTACTGATATTTGGAGTTCTTAAATTGAGAGATTTCTGTTGTGATTATACTTATAATTGGGTGCAAGGTTTTGATCATATTTTTTAAACTATCATCAGATGTATACTAAATTGAAACAAATCATCGCAATGTACCATATCATTTTATGGCTCGAAGGTTTTGTGCCCTTTAATTTGTTTACGACGACATGCCCAAACGTCGGAAGCTGATTAGGTTTTCTATGCTTACAATGTGGCTCATATAATATTTGTCTTGATTTGGAATTTATTATTTAGAGTAATGGAAATGTCAACTATAACAGGCATTAAAATGGCATCGGTGACAACCGTATCTGGCTTATAGCTATAAGGTTTATAAGCTTTGCAATAGAGCCTCATATACCCACCCAAGTAACCACTAAGCACTAAAGCAAGCATTATATTCTCCTTATAACAGCTTTTCGATGCTCATAGGTTCTATACAAGCTTTGCCAATGGCTATAAGCTTTATACAAGCTTTGCTAATGCTTATAAGCACTACGAATTTTAAGCATTAAAACAGGTCGTATATGGGTATATGAGGCTCTATTGTAAAGCTTATAAACCTTATAGCTATAAGCCAGATACGGATGTCACCGATGCCATTTTAATGCCTGTTATAGTTGACATTTCCATTACTCTAAATAATAAATTCCAAATCAAAACAAATATGATATGAGACACATTGTAAGCATAGAAAACCTTATCAGCTTCCGACGTTTGGGCATGTCGTCGTAAACAAATTAAAGGGCACAAAACCTTCGAGCCATAAAATGATATGGTACATTGCGATGATTTGTTTCAATTTAGTATACATCTGATGATAGTTTAAAAAATATCCCAAGTAACCACTAAGCCATGAAAATGGCATCAATTCGGTTCTATAGTCGCTTATAGATCAATGGTAGCAGAGCTTATAGGTTCAATATCGTACTTTAGTGCTGCTTAAAGGCCACTTTTGGCGAAATATTCGGCTGATATACTGCCTACTCCTACTTTTCCACCGCGCCTATGGAGATATGTCAAAACAATTTGTGGTGGGTAGAACCCACTGGTTGGAAAAAAACGAAACAAAAACAGGGAATATAGTTTTTTTCTCGTTTTTTCTTTCAAGGTTTTTCTGTCGCATGCGCCGTTTGATTTTTTTTGCAGTATAGCGTACGTTCCAGGCTCGAACTTCTGCCTTTAGAAGATTTGGAAGTTACTTTGCTCCAGCGCGCTTGACGTTTGATCCATTTGGGAGTTGGCTAATCTTACTGATATTTGGCGTTCTTAAATTGAGAGATTTCTGTTGTGATTATACTTATAATTGGGTGCAAGGTTTTGAACATATTTTTTAAACTATCATCAGATGTATACTAAATTGAAACAAATCATCGCAATGTACCATATCATTTTATGGCTCGAAGGTTTTGTGCCCTTTAATTTGTTTACGACGACATGCCCAAACGTCGGAAGCTGATAAGGTTTTCTATGCCTACAATGTGTCTCATATCATATTTGTTTTGATTTGGAATTTATTATTTAGAGTAATGGAAATGTCAACTATAACAGGCATTAAAATGGCATCGGTGACATCCGTATCTGGCTTATAGCTATAAGGTTTATAAGCTTTACAATAGAGCCTCATATACCCATATACGACCTGTTTTAATGCTTAAAATTCGTAGTGCTTATAAGCATTAGCAAAGCTTGTATAAAGCTTATAGACATTTGCAAAGCTTGTATAGAACCTATGAGCATCGAAAAGCTGTTATAAGGAGAATATAATGCTTGCTTTAGTGCTTAGTGGTTACTTGGGATGTTCAAAACCTTGCACCCAATTATAAGTATAATCACAACAGAAATCTCTCAATTTAAGAACGCCAAATATCAGTAAGATTAGCCAACTCCCAAATGGATCAAACGTCAAGCGCGCTGGAGCAAAGTAACTTCCAAATCTTCTAAAGGCAGAAGTTCGAGCCTGGAACGTACGCTATACTGCAAAAAAAATCAAACGGCGCATGCGACAGTAAAACCTTGAAAGAAAAAACGAGAAAAAAACTATATTCCCTGTTTTTGTTTCGTTTTTTTCCAACCAGTGGGTTCTACCCACCACAAATTGTTTTGACATATCTCCATAGGCGCGGTGGAAAAGTAGGAGTAGGCAGTATATCAGCCGAATATTTCGCCAAAAGTGGCCTTTAAGCAGCACTAAAGTACGATATTGAACCTATAAGCTCTGCTACCATTGATCTATAAGCGACTATAGAACCGAATTGATGCCATTTTCATGGCTTAGTGGTTACTTGGGTTATAATTGGGTGCAAGGTTTTGATCATATTTTTTAAACTATCATCAGATGTATACTAAATTGAAACAAATCATCGCAATGTACCATATCATTTTATGGCTCGAAGGTTTTGTGCCCTTTAATTTGTTTACGACGACATGCCCAAACGTCGGAAGCTGATAAGGTTTTCTATGCTTACAATGTGTCTCATATCATATTTGTTTTGATTTGGAATTTATTATTTAGAGTAATGGAAATGTCAACTATAACAGGCATTAAAATGGCATCGGTGACATCCGTATCTGGCTTATAGCTATAAGGTTTATAAGCTTTACAATAGAGCCTCATATACCCATATACGACCTGTTTTAATGCTTAAAATTCGTAGTGCTTATAGGCATTAGCAAAGCTTGTATAAAGCTTATAGACATTTGCAAAGCTTGTATAGAACCTATGAGCATCGAAAAGCTGTTATAAGGAGAATATAATGCTTGCTTTAGTGCTTAGTGGTTACTTGGGTGGGTATATGAGGCTCTATTGTAAAGCTTATAAACCTTATAGCTATAAGCCAGATACGGTTGTCACCGATGCCATTTTAATGCCTGTTATAGTTGACATTTCCATTACTCTAAATAATAAATTCCAAATCAAGACAAATATTATATGAGCCACATTGTAAGCATAGAAAACCTTATCAGCTTCCGACGTTTGGGCATGTCGTCGTAAACAAATTAAAGGGCACAAAACCTTCGAGCCATAAAATGATATGGTACATTGCGATGATTTGTTTCAATTTAGTATACATCTGATGATAGTTTAAAAAATATGATCAAAACCTTGCACCCAATTATAAGTATAATCACAACAGAAATCTCTTAATTTAAGAACTCCAAATATCAGTAAGATTAGCCAACTCCCAAATGGATCAAACGTCAAGCGCGCTGGAGCAAAGTAACTTCCAAATCTTCTAAAGGCAGAAGTTCCGAGCCTGGAACGTACGCTATACTGCAAAAAAAAAATCAAACGGCGCATGCGACAGGAAGACCTTGAAAGAAAAAACGAGAAAAAAAACTTTATTCCCTGTTTTTGTTTCGTTTTTTTCCAACCAGTGGGTTCTACCCACCACAATAATCTTGAAGAACCATCATCCACGCGAACCAAATTGTCAAATAAAGTGGCTATGTTCCCAAATATAAGCAACTTTGAATACGTCCCTCCCATTCTTTTCTTATACTTCATTTGTCTGTTTTTGTTTTACTTCTATTAGTTTGCTTTTCCACTACTCCTGTATACCAAATAATATCAGCCAATTTATACGTTTCTAGTAAATCTCTTTTCATATTTTTTCTTTTAATTCGCCATGTTATTTTTCCTTTTATTACTATTACTTTATTACTACTTTTATTACTATATAGTTAATTCACAATAACGCTCACTAACACAACCATATTCTCTCATATACACTCACAATATCTCTCATTCAGAATGTACAAACATCTTCGCGATAACACAACCCGGGTCACAAATGCAAACAAGCAATTGTAATCATCCACACATACACCCGCGATCTCGCCAACATTAAAACACCCCGGTAATTAAATGAATGTTTTAGCACTTATAATTTTACAAACGCGATCTCAAGCATTAACCCACCGCTCGCGCGATCATGAATCGGTCACGTCCGGCAGTCCCTGCTCTCGTTCTTTACAACCTAGATTCGTGCCTTCAGTTGGACCAATAAAAATGATGCTCATATCCACAAGACAACACGTTCCATGGAAACGTGACCGGGAACTCTAGTGTTATGAAGAAGCTCTTTTAGTGCCTGAACCGCACACTAAAACTATTGTCGCGCTTATAATAAAATCTCACATTGCGGGCGTTTGAAAGGCGCATCAAATATAGCCGCAGTTGCTCCGCAAGCAGATTTCAGTGGAGCTTCATTTTTCTGCCAGCTGTGTGCTTTTCGAAAGCTTCAAGGAAAAAGCTGCCTATAACTTTATATAGGCGGCTGTCTCGCGCCTATCTCAATTGAGCTTTCATATAAACGCATATCGAGCGATTATCCTGCAAGGCACAATATGCATCAGATGCACGGTCCGCGCGCCCATTCAACAACACACGCGAATATGCAAATGGCCACACTGTTACAAAATCGAATTTATACGTAACATTCACGTGAACATACAAACGCTTGATCCCTTCGTGATCTTCCGCGCACACCTACGCTCGCGATCTCGCAAACTTGATAAAACCTTGGGATAAAGGGAACTTTTTAAATTGGCAGCATCACATAATCACAAAATACATACATTTGATATCAAACCTTAGATTGCAGAAACATATATTTATTTCTGAGCAGCCAATAGTAAATACTGTTCCACGCACGTTTTCATCACATTCTGCAGTGCTATTATTATTCATCAAGCTTGAGCTTTGAGCTTGTGCGACCACCCCTAGCTGCTACTCCGTTATCGATCTGGACTAGCTGAAGTTGCACAGGGAATCAGTAGATAATTATGCCTGGGAGTAGCGAAATATCTTTCAATGTGCAACTCCTGGTAATCCTAAAGTGTTTATTGATCAATACCGGCGTCGGCCAGGCCAGTATAGAAGTTGGATTCTACTTCTTCTTTACCGACGCCAGACTATCTGGACTAGATTATCGATCCATCACAACTCATGGACCAGGGACCAACGGCTTTACTTCCCTTCCGAAGGAAGACATGACCATAGATTGTTCACCTCAGAAAAATCTCAACGACCTCGGCTGGAATTGAACTGGAATGAGTGGCGGTCACGCTTACCACTCAACCACCACATAAATTCATTAACCGCGTACCCTAACCGACACCCTGGTCCTCTCCCATGGCGTTTTTGTGGTCTGCATGGACCATTCTGCCATTACCTCTCCTATCATTGACCTTGGACTGACTTGGGCTCTCATTGTCCCACCAAACGCTGCAAAATGAAAATGGGGGCATTTATATTTATTAGATTTTGTATTCCTTGATTTGCAGCACCCGAGCTAATGTTTATCTAACAACAAATCTTGGGTACAACAGGTACCACAATCCCTATGTAGAACTTTGGCCGTGCAAAACTTTTTGTTAAATTATTGACATTCAAGTTTAAAGGGGTCAATCGGAGGGGAGGTTTAAGAAAATAAAACAAGATTTGTAAAATTCTAGTGTGATGCATTATTCTAGTTTTTTATCACAATAAAATGAATTGTCTACTTTAATTATCTCTTTATATTGATTACACTATTTCACATTGTGCTAGTAATATTACACTTAAATATAGCTACAATTGGAGTCATTACATTTTAACATATCGGTTGAATCGCTTACAAATTAAATACGTGCTTTAAATAAAATTGTAACAAATGCGTCAAGTCTTTCTCCATAGGGTTAAAAGCTATAAAAAAGCACAAGTTAAAACAAGAAATAGGACGGATATGGGAAATACAACGTATATGGCCATTCGAGGCTGACACGTCGATATCAAGAAAGTAATATCGTCTTCTTCGTGTTCGATGCCATCCCTGGTGGGTACCTCGACTATCACACGCTCGTCAGACCAGAAGAGAATTGGAAATGAGCAATTTGTACTGTTGACGCATCCTTTCGACTCCGAGATGTTGGAATATTGAAAGGTTGGTTTATAAATGTCAAAAACGGCATGAATGTCGTTCTGTACGTAATCGTTATCGCTGTAGAAAATATAATAGTAGTAACCATCAGAAGCTACCTCGTGCTTTGTCACCATGTGAATTCCATTTTCAAGATATTGGACGTCTTTGCATAGATGACTAGGTGGAAAGCTTTGTGCCAACAGGATATCACCATCGTAACACGTGAGCAAACTGTTCTCAAAGCTTGAAACCGAATCTGAAGTATTGTTGGAAAAGTTGAATGCATTGCCACCATGGTTTATTCGGCGATCATAAACAGTATCACGTTTGGCTCTCGTGTCAGCTGTTTCTGACGGTAATTTTTTTCCTAGCGTATTGTCTGCATGAACTGTGTCTTTACCTAGCTTATCACGATGTCCGTGTCTGCCGTGATGACGTCTTTTACGTTGACTTTCCTGCAGCTGGTTTCCATTGCTTTCCAGACTTTTTGCGCTATTGCTTTCCGGTTCGCGTTTAAAACTGTGATAACGTTTACGACTAGCCTCAGTCTCTTTGGGTTGTATAGAGTATGGTACCACTGAGGAACCTCGTTCAACGGGTGGGAGGTTTTCTGATCGAACAGATACATTTTTATCATTCACACTGCTTATAGTAACTGTATCATTCGACTCTTCCGCATATTTGGTTTTGTTGTGGTGTGCAAAGTGCTTCAATTTTTCTATTTGGTTGGCGCTTTCTTCTACAGTCATGTCTTCATCGGTAAGATCTTCTCCTCCTAAAAACAAGCAAAAATTTTCGCATTAAACATAATTTTAGCAATATTAATAAAGATGCGATTGGTGTATTTATATACATTCTAGATCCATTTTGAAAACAAATCTTAGACTAAATTTTTAAATTAAATTACGAGACCAGGTATCACTGTCATTGCACTATGGTCCCAAAGCTGTATTTAGGTAGACAAAACTGTTTGCGCCTAAATCGTTGGTTTTAGATATATAGTGTATCTCCGGCAAACTTTCTTAGAATTTTCTTGCCTTTTTTAATATTAGTTTAATTGGGGTGGTCCTTGTGGTTAGGGTGTACAAAGTATCAACTTTTTGGGTATGTAAAAATCAGCTACATAATGTTCCACAAAATTATAAATTAAACAAATTGAAGCAACTTTTCTGAAGAAACTATATGGCTATCTCTAATGGTTCATGTGTTGTCATTTTTGAAATATTTAAGATAGGGTGGTTCTTGAAAAAGTGATTGTTTATTAACCTTCTTTAGGTGTTAACTTATTGTAACGAATAAGGTGTTTGCGGGTCATATTGACCCCGATTTGGAACCCAGTTTTAAGACACATGAGTTCGAAATCGGGGTAAATATGACCCGCTAACACCTTATTCGTAACTTTTTTGGTGCAGCCCTTGAGGAATGAGCGAAAATTTTGAACTCTATTGGAAATCGTTGCTCTCCTTAAAAGAGGAAAAGTCAAGAAATTCTAAACTTCTAGGTGCAAAACTTAAAAAGTTATCGCATTTTGAAAGTTCATTTGGAGTTATATTGACCCCAACACCTAAGGAAGGTTAATATCTTTTTATGTGTTAATTTCTCACAAATACTTTGTTTTAGAAGTTTTTAGAACTTTTGTTATTGTGCATTTTTGCCGAAGGAATGAAGTTTTTATTTCTTTTATTAGAATAGTTACAGGCGATTTTCAAGACAAATGGTTTCAATCTGTTAATTTCATTTGAAAGATCGGATTTTTTTTTTGCAAGAGCGTTATTTCTGTAAAAAAATTAATTTTTAAAAATGGTGCATTTTTCAACAAAAATCGTTCATAACTTTTGAAATAGGCGAGCTAATAACTTCGTTACTTCAGCAAAAATATGTGCCTTACAAAACTCTAACAGTACCTACTGCAAACAAAGTATTTACGACTAATCAATGTATGACAAATGAAAAATAGAGATTTTAAGGGGTCATATTTTCATTGTTCATTTTCTTATGCTAAAATCAACTGAGAAATAGCCAATTTGTGTGACAATGCTGAAAGTCACTGCAATTTTATTGGATATGTAAACCTTTTTGAAAGAACAGTCTACCGTACATATAAATGGTTACATAATACATGAATGTTGTACCATTGGGGCTACCTTGTGTTTCAATTCACAATTTTTGAAGCGGGTGCGAACATTCTTCACGTACTAAATTACCCCGAGTAAGATCAAAATACTTCATCTATTTCCATCTCAAAGTTAGTTTTTATCTTGGATTATTTTTCTCACTCATACCGCTATGCGACCTAATTCTGATTTATTTCAAATGATACGCGAAAGGTTTTTAGTACTCCACAACCTCGTGCATTCAAAGATTCTATGCAGAACAGCAAGCTTTTAATATGTCGTCGTTTCAGAGATTTCCGGGATTGTACATGAATATTTTGCCGCTAGCAGTACGGCTTAATTATAAATTTTGTATGTTACTATGTTTTAATTGCCGCACAGTTCTACCAAATACAAATTACATATTTGTATTTGGTTCTACTGTATGAATTAGGTTGGTTATTTTTAGCAAATTCTTTTTTTCTTCTTATTTTTAGTAAGAGAAACGAAGTGAAAATTTAGACGGAAAGATATTCTAGAACGAATCAGTTATAAACTTAGGGACCATTCATAAATTACGTAACGCTTTTAGGGGGGGGAGGGGGTACGACAAGTTGTGACATAGGGGGGATGGGGTGTTAACCAGATCGTTACGTAACATGTTTTCATCGAAGAAAAAAAAAATTTCTTGGAATTTGTTACGTAACAGGGGAGGGGGGATGGAAAAATTTGTGACAATTTGTTACATAGGGGCAGGGGGGAGTCAATTTTGGGCAATTTTTGCGTTACGTAATTTATTAATGGTCCCTTAGGCCGCAAACAGAGTGGTCGCGAGAATCTGCGCTGGAGCTGAGACTGACATTACGATGCGAGAAAGCTACTTGCAGTGCATGAAAAGGGATGATGTAGAGTGAAAAACGAGTGGATCAGTGCGGAATGTATTTGAGAAGTACTACCCGCTCAGCGCTGGCTGCCAGACGGCTGCCTGCCGGCTGCCAGCGGGCGAAAAATGGCTGGCAGACATTCGGTTTTGAGGGAGGCATGGCTGGCAGCCGTCTGCTATACTTCTAGCAGCCAGAGAGACCACAACCGCTAAAGAACCGCTTTACTCTTCCTCTTCTTTGTTTTCATTTTTCGTTTATTTTGGTTGTCATTTTCTGAGTTTCACAAAAAGAAAAAGAAAATGTCACTATTTACGATTATGGATTTATTTTGTAACTAGTGTTTCTAATTTATGTTGGACATTCTGCGTCACTATTTTGGACTTTTTTTCATTTATGCGAGACATGGTTTATGAATGGCCCCAAACAAAAAGTATTCCATAACGAATATTACGTAACATCGATGACAGAGAAGTGGGATTAAGGCCAAGTTCCCGCCAAGGATCGTGCAAAACTGAATAGCAACACCAATTTAGGCACAGAGTACAGACGTCCATCTCAAGCGTACAAGTTGAGTAAAAAGTTACGGCACATCCAAAGATAATTTTGATGTTACCCCCAGAGGTGGTTCTGTCGTCATTCCGTTTAGTGCGCGAGTTTTACTGAATTTGCAGTGGACCACACAATTGATGTTCATGTGACCGTCATACTTATATTGGGATATGCCAGTATGGTGGCCGTAGTGTTCTAGCGGCTATAGTGTTAATCGGGCATTGCATTTATCGCTCATATGAGTAAATGAGTCCGGATAATTTGTAACTGCGACAATAAAAACTCACATTTTCACACGAAAAGTCGACACTCACACAACTTCTCCGGATAAATGCAACGTGTTATTTCTCCGGATGAAGAAAACCGCCGGAGAATGAGTTTATCATAGTATCCTTTTTAAGCTCGCTGTCTTGCTGCCGCAATTCCGAAACACGAAAAATTAAAGGGTTGTGTACAGGACACGACCACGGTGACATTAAAAATGTAGCTTTTTTCAAGAGCGTGCAAATGAATTTTATCTATCACACATATCGACTCACGTTCTTGTTCACTCGCCTGTTTTCATATGTTACAATTTGCTATATACCCTCCCCATCAAAACATAATTTATTGAAGGTCTTTTAACGGTAATCTAATAATTAATCAAGTATCTCACTAGGTGATTGGCATTATTTGGCTGATCCATCTAGTAAAAATAGGCTGGTCTGTCCAGAAAATATATTCAAAAGAAAAGTTCCATATTGAGAGCTGTGATGAGGAAGCCCACGCCCGCCAACGGAAATATACAGATTCTCCATGAAATATGAAATTTCATTTTCCATTTAAATTTTCAATAATGTACTAATGAACTTAAGTAAACAATCTTAAGTTTAAGTATTTCTTGATCGATTAGTGGTGGAAAAAATGAAATTATTTGATAAATTACATTGTTATGCAACGTTCGCACTACCAGTTAAAACGGGTTTTTATGCTATCTTGGTGACATTTTTCTTGTTGCTAATTATTAAAACGTGTTATAACTCTGTAGTGTAAACATTGTATTATTAAACCAATTCTGCAGCGTTTTATGTTATATAGGTGTTTTATGTGGTAATAGGACTGACATAATTATATCTTCAGTACAGCGGTTTGTTTCATAATTTAAAACAGATTTATCTTAAAATTTAAATTAGTATACCCAACCGTTCTATTTGTTGTATACTTTAAAACGCAATTAGAACTGTGTTTTAAATACATAGGGTAGGACAGATATTCTGACTGGATAAACTGGGAAAACAATTTTAAGTCCAGTAACGCTTAAGACATGGCTTGAATTTGAATCGAAAAAGAACACCCGCTTCAACTGCTGCTGAGACGGTACGTTCTGTTTTAAAATTTTCCGTTGTGCGCAGTACGAAACAAAAGTGTTTGAAATTAGAAAACAAAAAGTTCTGCTGGGAATGTGATTGTTACTGATGCAATCACACTCAGATTTTTCACGCAGGGGATACAGGCCGTGTAAATGAAAACCGCGCAAATTTAAAAAAACGCGTTAATGAAAACCGCGTAAATTTCAAAATCCGCGTAAAAAAAACCTGAGTGTACTCTTCTATATAAAATACTACGCTGCTGAACAGTGCAATAACTACAGAAGAACGTTGTCAGATGCCTTACTGATAAAAAACATATAACCGAAATATGAAACATGAAAACCAATAGGCTCTTTACCCTACGCAGCTACAAAGCGCCGTAAACATGGATTAACAAGTTACAACGCACACGCATGCATAAAAATAAATATATTTTTTTTCAAACGCAACACTCTTAAGGTCTATCCGCACTAGACCGATCCGATCCGATCCGACCCGACTTTTTCATCTTCGGATTCGCTCGGGTTGTTGATGTGATGGTGTTGGTAGCATGTCGGGCGTCCGACGCAAAAAAGAATCGTTGCCAACGATATTCCTCGAACAGACTCTCCGACTTTTTTCTGCTTCTCCACCGACCGTCTCGAACAGAGAGAGAGAGAGAACGTGTGAGCCAACCAAAGCAGGTAAAATGATTCTTCTGCTGGTGTGGGACAGCATGTTCGTCCACTCAGAAGGCAATAATATTAAATTTTCGTCAATCACTTTTGCTTCTACCCATGCTTGAACGGCTTGACCAGAGGCGCATATGAGATAGCGGACAGATTTGTTTTCCAACCGGTGCGGAATTGATTCTATGCCGGGATAGCTAGGATTTCTTCCGATTTTACTTTCAGGTTGTTTTTGTTGCCGAGCTGGATGTTCAAATTTGTTTATGAACACCGTAACGTAGGATATTTGTGCTATTTGCGGGTCCCGGTTGTATTTTGTACATCGGTAGGAAGAATGTTCTCGATTTGTTGACAAATATATCATTTTTGCTTGAAGCGAAACTGAGGCATGTTCTAACCCCGACTGCTGTTAAAATGCATGAAATGATAGCGTTTGGGTTTACAACCAGACTCAGTTTCGCGGTCAAACAGCGCATATTTCAATTCAACTAAACATTAATTGTTTTTATCGGGGCATACTATGATGGTCGAACCCTAATATTTCTTAATTCGACCGAGCGTTTTATTGATTCTAATAATGGTCTTATTTTATTATTGAAACAACGAACTTCTTTGTTTGCATTGATCGTATCAACAATATTTATGTAAAAAAAATAGACCAGTTCAAAGCAATAAAACAAAACACGAAAATGATGTGTGTTAAAGAATTCTTCCAATCCAACAAAACAAAATTTGTTAACTAATCCTTTTCTTGAAATATAACAGAATCTTTTTTAAAATGAATAATGTGGAATTTTCAGGAAAAGTCGCCGAATGCGGAGCGGATATTAGAAAACTTAAGTTGGAAATACCAACATTCGAACAATGTTTCCTATTTAAGATTTGCAGATTGCGAAGTTTGTAGACAAGACTTATTTTAGTATTTATTTTGCAATTTCATTTAGGCCTCTTACGCAATATATTTTACTATAGAAGTTTCGTGAACCAGTACAGCAAAATCGGTACGTCGTAGAAACCTATGTGATCCTATATAATTTTAAATTACAAACTTCTAGATGTTTTAATAACGTAAAATAAATTGTTTGTAGAAGAAAACACGACGAAATAGGGTGATATGTCACCATTCGTGCAGAGGTGTGGGCGGCGCATTTAACATTTTAAGCCGTCATATGTTTTCGATATGTATAATATATTGATACATATTATATTATATATATATATATATATATATATATATATATATATATATATATATATATATATATATATATATATATATATATATATATATATATATATATATATATATATATATATATATATATATATATATATATATATATATATATATATATATATATATATATATATATATATATATATATATATATATATATATATATATATATATATATATATATATATATATATATATATATATATATATATATATATATATATATATATATATATATATATATATATATATATATATATATATATATATATATATATATATATATATATATATATATATATATATATATATATATATATATATATATATATATATATATATATATATATATATATATATATATATATATATATATATATATATATATATATATATATTGTATATCAAGGCGTTGTGGAGCGTGCACCTTACAATGAATTTTGTTATTTGAATGGTTGGCGTCCGAAAGGGGCTACCCCACATTTTGAATTTTTTACAGGAAATGAAAAAAACTTCCGCATTTCCAAATTAACATTGATTTTATTGTAAAAATACATTAGTTTATTAGTAGTTTATTGACCCATGTTGCCTAAAAAAATAAGATCATTACATGCACTACTTTTCAATTCACGAGCATTTTCGTAATTCGGGGGGCTAACCCCGGGGGTACCTAGTACTGGGGTTACCTTCATGGTCAACTTTGACTGCTAATAGCAAAAAATTTAAAAATTATTTTCAAAATTCTTAAATAGCAGCACATGGATTACTTAGAACTACCAAAAAATGTCGATTTCGGAAAAATGTGGGTTGGCCCCTTTTGGACGCCAGCCATTCATTTGTTAGGGACCGTTCATATACCACGTGGACAAAAAAACCGTCATTCTACCCTCCTCCTCCCCTCCGTGGACGATTCTTTACCCCTATCTGCCCCCCGCCCGCCATACTATGTCTACGTGGAGTTTCCCATATTTTGGGCAATTTAATAAAAAAGGAGTTTTCAAAAAGTTTTCGTTTGTGTTAGACTACTATGACGAAGAAGGTCAATGAAAATCGTTCAAACTTCAACCACAGAATATCCTCCACTGCTTCCGTCTTTTGCAAAATTTTCATGGAAATATCTCATTTCTGAACGAAATTATAATCTTTTATATTTATGTATTAAAGATTCATCATAATAACATAAAATTGAAGTAACGTATGGATTCTTGAATTGGCCTCGTAATTTCAACCACACGCTTTCAAATCCAAAACTAGAGGTATTTGACCGAGTTACAGAAGATTGAATCAAATGATTCAGACAGAAAAAAATCTGATTTTGTTTCGCACGATTTCCTCTGATTTTTTTAATGATTTGCTATTACATACTATGCTGTTATAGGCACTTTGACTATTTCAAAATCATGAAAAACTTTGAAGGTAAGCGCACACATGAATGACATTGCAAATTTATTTCATTTTCTTTTAAAAGACAAAATTATAATGATAAGTCCACGTGGGCATTTTCAATACCCCCACCCGTTCCCCATGGACAAGCGTGAGCTTTCTCGTTACCCCTACCCTCCCCTTAATTGTCGACGTGGTATATTGATGGTCCCTTATTTGTTGTATCTTCACTAACAGACCCTTTGGCCTCAATGGTGGTTGCTTAAACTAATTACATTTCAGGATAGCAAATATTTTAGCTTTTTTCGATTATAGAGGTTTTAACCTTAAGGTCATTCGCCTCTTCGGGCTAGAAAAATCTCTTATGAAAAATTTTCAAACCCTATTTCCGGGGTCGGGACTCGAACCCTGGTGCGCTGCGTACAAGGCAATCGATTTACCATCTACACTACGCCCACCCCTATTTTAGCTTTTATCGAATTCCTCGTCAGGTTGGATTCAAAAGCCGTCGCCACACTGCACTGTTGACAATACACTGTACTTCGGTAACAGCGCTCTGGCGATCATAGTTGGTTCTCCTGAACGGTAATCGCAAAAGAGAGTTATTGCGTACAGCTCAAACGCGGGCTTGAAGATCCAGGCGTCCGAGGATTATAGGATAATCCACCCTGAAATCTGTCTTGCCAAGGAAGATGTCGGAGTGCAAAGCGTATGAACCGGCGTAGGCCGGCCTCGATTGTGACAACGCCGTTCTGGTATATAGTACGGATTCCAAACAACAGAACAATATTCTAGCGTTGAGCGAGCCTGTGCGCAATAGTGATTTTAACCAGTGTACGTGGTGTGTGGTTTGCGTGTTAGTGCCGAATCCATGATGACTACGAGATCCTTGATGTGAGAGTGTCTTGGAAAGCTCGAGTCGAAGAAATGGTAGTTAAACTGAATCGGATGGCGTTTTCGCGTTGGCCGTTGTCGATCGTTTAGTCATAAAGTAGTGTTGTAAAAACAAAGAAACAAATCATTTTGGAGAAAAGCTTAGTGATAAATTGAAAGAATAACCTATAATACTATAGCTAGTAAACAGAAAAAGGAAAAGTTTACAGAAGAAGAACTATTGATAATGGCAGTAGCACTTGAAGATGAAGAAGCCTCCGTCATAAAGAAAAAATGGGTTCACAAAGCTTGGAGATCGGAAAATTAGGAGTGAGATTTTGAACGTTAGTAAATAGTCGGATGGTTTGAGAAACAAGTTGGCGACAGTAAAAGTTTAGGAATGTACGGCTTTGTGCGCTTGGCCCCTGGACCGCTTTGGGTTAATCCACTTTTCCTCCTTGCTTTGCATGTTGTTCCTTTAATTGCGGTTAGATGGAAATAAATTTAATTAGGAACAGGGAACCTTTTAGGTTGCCATTCAACATACGAACGCAAGAGGCTTTACATGTGGAAGGTTAAACAATCAAAAGCACAACATTTAAAAAAATTGGACATTGATGCACTTGAATGTACAATTTTTTGGTTTATTAAATTTTATATGCAAATTTTTTTATTTCTTGATTTAAAAGTCCAAATTTCAAAATATTCAAATTTTTGAATCCTTGAATTTTCAAATTTTAAGAATTCTAAACTTTTAGATTCATATTTTTTTTGGATTTTTTAATATATAAGCAATTTAATTTTTTTGATTTTTAAACTTTCTAAATTTCTGAATTTTTAATTCTTGGATTTTAGATCTTTAAATTTTTAAACTCTTAACTTCTTAAATTTTTAAACTTTTTGAATTTCTGAATTCTTAAATTATAAAATTTTCAAATTCCAAGATCTTTGATTTTTTAAATTTACAAATTTTTAAATCTTTAAATTCATAAATTTTTGAATTCCTAAATTTTTAAATGTTCTTTAATAACCGAATTTTTAAATTTTTGAATCTTTAAATTCTAAATTTTTTAATTTCTTTGAATTTTTACATTTTTAAACTGTTAAATCTTTAAATTTTTAAATCCTTAAATTTTCAAATTTTTAAGCTCTTAAATTTTTGAATTTTTAAATTCTTAAATTTTTAAATTCTTGAATTTTGAAATTTCTAAATTTTTAAAAATTTGGGAATTTAAATATTTAAAAATACTAAAATTTAAATATTTAAGAATTTAAAAATTTCAAAGTATAAAAAAATTTAAAATCCGAAAATTCAAACAATTTAAAAATTTAAAATCTTTGAATTTTTAAATATCTTTGAATTTTTTTTATATTTTTAAATCATTATATTTTTTAATTCATAAATTTTTAGATTTTTAAATTCTTAGATTTTAAAATTTTTAAAAAATTAAGTTTTAAAATTTTTGAATTTTTAGATCTTTAAATTTCACAATTTTTAAATTTTTAGATGCTTAAATATTAAAATTTTTGAATTTTCATATCCTAAAATATTAAAATTTAAAGCGTTTAGATTCTTAGATTTTTAAATCTGCACATTTTTAATTTTTTGGATTTTCAAATTCTTAAATTTTAAAATTTTGGAATCTTGAATTTTTAAATTTATATTTCTTAAAATTTTTAAACTTTTAGAATTTTTAAATCACCAGATTTTCAAATTCTTAAATTTTCAAATTCCTGAATTTTTAAATTCTTAAGTTTTTAAATCTTTAAATTTTAGAATTTTTGAATATTTAAATTTTTAGATCTTTAGATTCTTAAATTTCCAAATTTTTGAACTTTTCAATTTTAATATTTCTAAATCATAAAATTTTCAAATTCTACGATCTTTGCATTTTTAAATTTACACATTTTTAAATCTTCAAATTTACAATTTTTTAGATTTTCAATTCTTCAACTTTTGAATTCCTTAATTTTCAAATTTTTGATTTTTAAATGTTCTTTAATAACTGAATTCTTAAATTTTTCAATCTTGAATTTTTAATATTTAGATCTTTAAATTTTTAATCTTTCAAAATTTTTTAATTCTTGGATCATCGAATTTTTAAATTCTCATATTCTTAAATTTTTAAATTCTTAGATTTTTAAATTCTTAAATTTTTGTATCTTTAAGTTTTTAAATATTTGGATTTTTAAATTTTTGGATCTTTAGATTCATAAATTTTCAAATTTTTGAATCTTTAAATTTTAATATTTTTGAATTCTTAAATATTAAATTTTAAAATTGTTATATTTGCAAATATTGCAATTTATAAATTTCTAATTCTTTTATTTTTTAATTTTTGGTCTTTTAAATTCTTAAATTTTTGAATTTCCCTATTTCTAAATTTTCATATTTTTTATATTTAAAGTTTTAACTTTTTAATTTTTTAATATTTTAAATCTTTAATTTTAAAATTTTAAGCGCTCTAACTTTTTAAATTTTCGAATTGTTTTATTTCCAAATTTTTATTTTGGATTTGAACTTTTAAAATCTTAACGTTTCTAAAAATGTTACATCCTATTTTTTAATTGTTTAGTTTTTAAATGCTTAAATTTTGAAGTTCATGAATTGGATAATAAATTAAAAATTCCAAATTTTATTTGATTTAAATTCATACGGATAAAGTTTTAACATTGCTGTTTTCTAGAAGCACTAAATTCCAGCTAAGGCAAATTATTAACTTCCGTCATCTTTGAACATCCCCATCTGCAATTCTTCAATAGCAACATCGTGATTTTCCTAAAAAACCACTCACCTACACAGACCGCGAAATTTTGGCAATCTAATGAGAGAATGACGAGTATGAGTATTTTTGATTCCGTTTTATTCCAACGAAAGGATCAGTTTATTTTTAATTTCTTAAAAATGTAAAGATCCAAATTTTTAAATTTCTTAAAATCCAAAATTTAAATTAATGAATTTTCATATATTTCAATTTTTGAAAATTTTATATTCTTGAATTTTAAAATTTTTATGTTTAAAAATCTGTAAGTCTTAAATTTTTAAATACAGTGAAGACCCGATTTTATCAGCACACGATTTTATCAGCTTTTTTTGCCCGATTTTATCAGCTTCATATGAAAAATGATACTTGGTAGTTTGATGGGTTCTAGCAGACGAGCCAAGTTGAATTCGAGTAAATCCTTTCTTGAGCATATTTTCTCATCTTAAAGATCCGAAATATGCAAAAAAAAATATTTTTTTTAACTTTTGCTCTGTCAGACCGTCGAAGCGAAGTTTAGGCTAAATAATCAGGAAAGGTTATGAGGCTATATTTGGGGACCAAAGAAGAATATTTTAAGAGCTTCGGTGTCTTAAAAAGAAAGAAAAATATATGTCCCGATTCCATCAATGTCCCCATTTTATCAGCCTAAAATTGACCAAGGGTCTGATAAAAACGGGTCTTCACTGTATTTAAATTTTTAATCTTAAGATATTAAATTTTTTGGATTTCTAAATTATTAAATTTGAATATTTTGAATTTTTTATTTCTGATTTTTAGATTTTCGAATTCTCAGTCTTTCTGATTTGAAAATGCTTGGAATCGTTGAAATTATAAATTTCTTGGCTTCAAAATTTTTAAATTTTTCTAATCTTGGGTTTTTAAATTTTGATGACTGTCTCCAGCGTTTTGAGGTAACAGGAAGTCGCCCTCTTGGATTTCAAAGAAGAGTCAATTATTATCTTGCGCCATCTACAAACTTCGCAATCTTCAAATCTTAAATAGGAAAACTTTGTTCAAAAGTTGGTACGGTGGAGACCCGATTTGATCAGCCCCCGATTTTATCAGCTTTTTGACCCGATTTTGTCAGCCTCCTTTCTCGACCGTTTTTGCTTGACCGCGAAACTGAGTCTGGTTGTAAACCCAAACGCTATCATTTCATGCATTTTAACAGCAGTCGGGGTTAGAACATGCCTCAGTTTCGCTTCAAGCAAAAATGATATATTTGTCAACAAATCGAGAACATTCTTCCTACCGATGTACAAAATACAACCGGGACCCGCAAATAGCACAAATATCCTACGTTACGGTGTTCATAAACAAATTTGAACATCCAGCTCGGCAACAAAAACAACCTGAAAGTAAAATCGGAAGAAATCCTAGCTATCCCGGCATAGAATCAATTCCGCACCGGTTGGAAAACAAATCTGTCCGCTATCTCATATGCGCCTCTGGTCAAGCCGTTCAAGCATGGGTAGAAGCAAAAGTGATTGACGAAAATTTAATATTATTGCCTTCTGAGTGGACGAACATGCTGTCCCACACCAGCAGAAGAATCATTTTACCTGCTTTGGTTGGCTCACACGTTCTCTCTCTCTCTCTGTTCGAGACGGTCGGTGGAGAAGCAGAAAAAAGTCGGAGAGTCTGTTCGAGGAATATCGTTGGCAACGATTCTTTTTTGCGTCGGACGCCCGACATGCTACCAACACCATCACATCAACAACCCGAGCGAATCCGAAGATGAAAAAGTCGGGTCGGATCGGATCGGATCGGTCTAGTGCGGATAGACCTTTAAGCAGCACACACAGTATTGAATTAAATCCAAACGACCCCACCCACCCACTTTGCAAATCATTCTGTGACACCGTGCTGGTACCCGAAAAATCCGCACACGGCCACCGCTGCCGAAAATGCATTGCGTCTACCGCTTATTGTAGTGCCCAGACGCTGCAGCCATGATCTTACCCGTTCGACATAAGAACAAAAACTGATTCAAACGGGTACGCGTCACCTCTATTTATAAACTAACCGTATATGGTTTAGTCACTTAGGTGCGAGTGTGCAAATGCCAACGTTACCGAAAATCGATAGCGCTTATTGCATCCCCCGGAGACGATGTTGCTCATATGGGATAAGAGCAACAACTGATTTAAACGGACATGCGTTGCTTCTATTTATGACTTTTCGTGTTTCATTGAGCAACTAAGCTGCCCTCTCTTGACGGCTGTGTCTGAGAAATCTGCCTCACGAATGGAAATTTTCCCGTTTTTCGTGAACTTTTTAATTTTACCAATTTCCAAAAGTCTACTTTTATTGGGGAGATATTAAATTATTACCAATAGTTAAGTTAGGTGTTTCTGAATCGGTTGGTGTATGAATGATTAAAATCCATCTAGTAATATCGGAGTTATAAGCGTGCAAACCTTACATAGTTTCGTTACATGGGAGATAGTTTAGATTTTAGAATGACACCTAGCCCCAGATAGTGGAGTAAGACATTTTTAATGTCAAAAATTCTCGAAATAATCAGACTATTAAATAGCATAAACAGTGAATTTTAAATTAACTTTATTGTACAGTTTTTTAACATAGCCGTGTATTGCTAATCAGAACGCAGCATCATGTTACCGGAAGAAGACAAAAATATGCAAAAAATTGTCATGCTTCTCTTGCATACATTTCGTTATTTTCAATCCTCTCTTCGGCTTTCTTCTGGATAAATATGGCTTTCTTTGCTCGCAATAAAGATGACAATAAATAAGCCAGTTTATCAGGTAGGAAAGACAAGCACTGTCGAACTACACTAATAAAATAAAATACCAATTAATGCGTAGAAAACTACGCATTTTCAATAAAAGTGGAATAACCCATTTAGTGGGTAAAGAGTTCGTATCCATAAATGAATACAGCTTTTGTACGTCAAGCCGTGTGGTGTCCGGCGGGCTGAAATCTTTTTGCACTATTTCAACCAAGAATAGAACCTCTGGGAACTGCTCCCATGTCGTAAGAGGCGACTAACAACATGCTAGGAGTTCCTAGGCCGAGGTTTTGTTCCGTACCGAAGACTTAATCTGGGCGGACCTTAAGGTTTTCCATATTACCCTCTTTCCAGTCTGTATTTAGTGAATCACTGACATATACCTTTTCTGATTCGCCTTTCTTGATTGTGTACCAACGTTTTAAGTTTCTTCTGGCGGTTGTATATTAGCCGTAAATGACGAAATCTAATTCTACACTAAGTAACAGAATATATTAATATACCGGCACTTCCACGCCAAGGTTTAACTTCCAAAGCTTTGGCTTAAAAACCGTTTTTAAAAAATGGAAACTTTCATGCAGGAAATTTATTGAATTGGCCTAAGATGGAGCTGTCGAATTTCACAAAAAGCTTTTTATGTTGCAAGTGATCTGTAGTTGTGTTAAATTAGGTATTTTTCTATTATATTTGGAACCGTCTACCGACAAATCTACATTTACGAATACCTCCAAAAGTGACTTCTTGAGGTCTCATGAAGGCCTGACACTAGCTTTATGATACTTTTGCTTTTCTAAACAGTAATAAAAATCTCAACATTCAAGAACTTCACTTTGTCAGAAAATGTAGGGCCATCGGAAGCTAAAACTTCGTAAAATCGCACTCCTGGTCCTTTTTTCAGTGCAGTACTCTACGTCACTCGTTCAAATTTGCACCGCTCTTATGGTAGTCGGTATTTGCTAGTATTACTGTTCTCCCATCCATTCTGGTAGTCAAACGGTGGGATAGCAAAATTCTTACAAGTTTCCTATCTCATACCTCCACGCGATTCTAAGTCTATTGATGACATTTGGTCCTTAGACCGCAGAATGAGAGGGTGCGAACAGATTGAGAGAGTGCGAACAGATCTAGTCGAGAAAACATTGCCGTAAAAATGAATAGTTGATCGGAAATTAGCCCCAATACGACTAATCTGACTAGTATCTATGAACACGGCTCAATACGTATTGAAAATTCGCCGCGTCTGTTTTTATGAACCTAATTTAAAGCTCCGTTATTGCTAACAAGCCCGTGCATCAGATTAACAATCCTTTATATTTCCCTTCAGTGTTCGGTATTATCGCTCGTATACTTGTATTCCACAAACAATCCGATATGGAAAATAAGAAATACTTTCCTTGATTTATAACATCTCGCGCTATTTTTGCCAGTATAATATGCTGTCACTTGGTAGTTTTCAAGCCAATAAATATATCGTAGAGAAGAAGTAGCGAGTTCTGTCCAAATACTGTTGCAATAAATAGTGATCCGGCCCATTACGCAGATAAGATTGGCTTTTCCAGGCAATACTCCCACGATCGGCTGTGTGGAGTTCAAATTGTTTTTGTTTAGGGAACATAGTATACTCTCGGTAGCCGGCTGCCCAGAGTTTAAAAATAACCAAAAACTAAACAAGATCATCTCTTTTTCGAGTGATCGTGCACTCGAAGACTAACTAAACAACTACCTAATAAAATATGCTTTACAGGTCGCATCGTTTGCTTGGAGCGAATCCTAGACCTGATACCCTTCCAAACCACCAACTCCGCGACACCTATGGAAGAGTCTGATGAATCGTCGTCCTTCCGTTAAGTAGGTGGAGCATCAACACTTCCTGTCTACCTTATCCTTTATCCTTCCCCGTGAACGATGGAGATGGGGGCGGCCGGCAATGATGGCTATCATGCTGTTGAGGTTTTAATATGGGTCGGATTGGTATGAATTCCTACTTACCACTTCCTAAGCAACTCTTATTAGATAATCAGCAGTCAAACATGATGAAGTCAGTGTGCAATCCGCCAAAATCATCGTCACAACGCAACGCAACGCAACGCAATAAATGAATACAGCTTTTGTACGTCAACCTGGGTATGTTTTACCCTTTATTTTTCGCAGACCTGTTACAACAAATCGCGTGAAAAATATCCATTCATGAAAATCGCGCCAGAATGAAAAATTCTTTCAATAGAATTATTTCTGAATTAAAAAAAAAAAACTACAAGGGGCAGCCTTATGGGGTTGCACGAACTGTAGACGTAGGACTATACTACTTAATGTAAAATATTTAGTGTGTGGGAAAAAACACCCGGACCGGTGAAGAAAAATCAAATTTTAGACAATATAATCACATCTCATGTATAGGACAAGCTTTCTAGTTGCTCTCAAACAGATCCTAAAAGTTCAAACACCCATGGATAACCCCAAGTTTGTAGATGTGTTTTCGATGCCACAGGATTGTAAAATGGTAAATATTACGTCATGAAAATTCAATTCTTCCGTGACCATTTTTTTTGCCTGCAAAATGCCCTGTGTGTATGCAAAGCTCATGATTTATTGGGTATTAGCATTGATCGGAAAATGCTTTCCAACGCTGCGCATTGGAATTTTGCAGGTCACCAGAAGCTGTTCATTTTACCCACTTGCTATAAACATGTCTTATTTTTGGACATGTTTAGAAATCAAGAATCATGTTTGAAAAAATGTGTTTATGACGAATTATTTTTACCAGATATGTACAAAACATGTCTAACAAGAAACATATAAGGTGATTGTAATATCTCATTCACTTATTAGTTAGAAAATAATGACATTGCTTTGCACATTCGCTCCAAACATTGAACCCAAGCGCACAATGCAAAATGAGTCAACGCTGATGATGATGGGTAGAGCGAAAGAGACAACTAGTACCACCACGACACTATTAGCGCGTTTCACCAAAATTCCACGCGGCCTTTCCCGATTGAAAGAAACGGCCGCGCTTAGCCCATCTGTTATAATGTCGTGATTTTGCATAGCGAAGGGCTGAATGATTTTGTTCCAAAAACAGCCCTGCGTTATGCAACACTTTGTGCAGGTTGATTATAGCAGTTGCAAGTGGGGCCAAATTCACCAAGTTCCGTAAAATTCCTTTTAAATTGCAGAATTGATAAAATTGCTTAGATGAGCTAAACTAATTAATCAAATCCTGTTTTAAAAACTGTCCTTGCGTTTAAACCAAAATGGGAAGCTTATTACTACCACTACATTACTTCATTTCAAGCGCAATTAAGCAGTTGGAGCGGTCGCCTGTTGGACGACACAGGGTAACGTCCCTCCACAGCCAGTGTAACGGACTTCTAACTCAGCTACACTGGCTGTAAAAAACACAGCGCAGTGATCTGCTTCGCCAGCCGTTCAACGGGGAACTGAGCGTGTCTGACCAAGTCCGTTCTTTAAATAGTCGATGATGACGTCATTCATAGAAGCGTTGCGCGCTAGGTACACCAAACCGTCGTACAGGGCTTGGGAAGCGCTATCTTCTGTGAGTTAATGCGCGATATTTTGACAAGGTTGTATATTATTTAATTTTTTAATGCTATGATATCAAAAATCTTTGGGTTTATCTATTGGAATCTATTCTTAGAAGTATTTCGGGGCGATTTGCGCAAAAAATTTGAAAATTCATCGTGAGATGGCTGAATTATATGCGTTTAAAATTGGACCACTTTTCGTTACATACCATTTTTGTAGAATTTGCAGAGTGCACCCCCATATCGAAAACAAAGACGTAGTCCTACGTCAAAACATAAAATAACATTCATTTCACATTATTGTCTCCTTAACTACTTAACAAAATAAAACCGCCAACTGGATATATTTTTAATGGCTGGATCCTTTGGCTGCTCTAAAAATGCCAAACGCATATTTGCAACATCCTCAGTAGTTTAAACATGCAGGCCGGTAATTTGCAGCTTCCGCTACGAACCTTAGTTTGCAGGTTAACTCGCTTAAAATAATTCTTAATGACTTTTAACTCATTATTAAGATCAGTATATCCATTGACATTATCTCATCGAGTAGTTGTGAAATGAATAAAAAGCACCAATGGTTATAAGCAATAAAATACCCATTTTTTGACAGCTCATAAAATGTGTAAAGTTTTTTTACCGTGTTTATCTACCCGCATTTTTTTTATTTCCTCGTTCTTTCCTTCTCTCTACACGCTTGATTCCAAATAAAAATAATTAAATATATATATATATATATATATATATATATATATATATATATATATATATATATATATATATATATATATATATATATATATATATATATATATATATATATATATATATATATATATATATATATATATATATATATATATATACATATATATATATATATATATATATATATATATATATATATATATATATATATATATATATATATATATATATATATATATATATATATATATATATATATATATATATATATATATATATATATATATATATATATATATATATATATATATATATATATATATATATATATATATATATATATATATATATATATATATATATATATATATATATATATATATATATATATATATATATATATATATATATATATATATATATATATATATATATATATATATATATATATATATATATATATATATATATATATATATATATATATATATATATATATATATGAGAGTTCAACGCAACGGTACTTTTGAAAAAAATTCATTCCGAGATAATTGCGTTTAAAGTTTTATGTTAACTTCATTCTTGGAGGAATCAGCACGTTGCCAACGGCTTTAATTTAAAACTTAGTGGTCCGATCTGGATGAAATTTTGCGCAGATATTTTCAAAAGTATGTACTTGGAGAATATCCATTTTTACATTTCTTAGATTTTTATTTTTGAAGTAGAATACTTCTAACGTTTCAATATAATTTCAAAGTTTCTGCTGAGATATGTTCCCAGTTTTCAAATGCGAATAACTTCTATTGTACTGATCGAAATCGCTACATTTTTGCATTGCACGTATATTGTATTTGATTCCGTAAAATGTACTATTATTATAAACGATTATAAATAACAAAATAATGTATTTTATGAAAGTGGTAATTATCAGCGCTGATTGGTTCGAACAATTCAACCAAGCAGCTGGCGTTGCTAGGACCGCCTTTTTGCGTCGAATGAACCACGACTCACGTATAAAAGCAGCACATAAGAAAAAAATCGTCAGTTTGCTTTCTGACCTCGTAGTAGTGTCTACGTTCCGTCAGCTCGAAGCAATATATTCCATGACTGCCGTCAGGTATCATTTCAATGATGTCCAGGCACGCCTGTTTTATGCATACAATGATCACAGAAAAAACAGAATGCTTTTTCTTTCGGAGCTAAATAAACGAATTTCAAGTGTTCGCTAGCGGTGGGGTAGTTGGGTGCGAGAGACCGTGCTCTCTTGCTTTTTCAATTATGTGTGGCGTTCTCAAATAAATTCACGGCGCACAGTATTTCCAAATAGGCAAAACCTGTTTTAATCCACCTAGCGGTGCAATTGTGCCTTTCTCAATCATGTGCACGAGAATTTATTAGTTGCTTATATTTATTAAAAGCTTTCAAATGTATACATTACAATTTTATTATACGTGACTTGATAACTGTACACAAGAAAAGGAATCATTATTCGAGTTCTAAAATTTTGCAAAAGAAAAACCAGCCACGGTAATATTGAATTGAAAAAAGGATCGCTCCGTTGATTTTTGTAAAAAAAAATTTCGAGTTAACATAAAATCTCGACGTTTCATGCAGTTTAAAGATGTTTGGCATCAAAAATACGAATTCGATTTCTGAAATTTCATGGGGTCCCCCCTTGAAAAAAATTTGAGATCCGGCTTTCATATGTGACCGGACGGTTTAGTCTATATTTCCGGAACCATATAAGCGATCCGTACAAAATTTTATAGACATCTGTGGGGATATTATAGCTATCATTTGGGTGTTTGTGGAAATCAGCCCAACCATTCCCGGAAAACTGATGTGAGTTCGTTAATTTTGAAAGATGGCGGTTTTTCCCGGGCACTTCCGGAATCGTTTATGGTGGTCAATGTTGTCAACGAAAGTTTGGTTGCAAATAACTTTGTTCATGGGTAGGCGTTAGCTCAATTGATTTTCCGATTACCCATTTTGTATACAGCGCCAGACATGTTCCGAGGTCATCGTTCCATCAACCAGCCCGCCTCAATTTAATGTTGCTATCAATTGGATTTTAACATTACTTTCAGTTTTCTACCTTATTTCATATCTTCTATTAATGTCTCATTCAACTCGTATCAATATTTCCTGTGTTTCCTGTTTATTGAAGAAAGCAAAGAGAAAAGAGGAAAAAGAAAGAACTGATTGACATCGTGCCCCCTCAGCGCTGTCGTTCCTCTGATATCACTGCCTGCTAGGCTTGTATAGATATCTCTATAGCAGATCTCATAGGAGCAATCCACGGTGAGTGAAATACGTGCTTGGTCGTCCGTAACTGCCATAAGGATGTTGATCGATTTCATCGCCTATCTTGAGAAATCTGGGAATATCGTGGCTGTGTCTCCCCTCGGCTATACTACCTGCTTATTCAATTTTAAAATTTTAATATGGTACAACTAAATCGCAGAGAACAGACATCCAAGTTCACACAAGCAATTTTAAAATACTTGTTAGCCATTTGAATTAACACCAGGCATTGTAATTCTCTCTCACTCACGCGAGAAGAGGCTTATCCGATGTCCAACTTCTCCGAGATAAGATGAGTCGCAATATTCTCCGTCTCCACAAATAGCGTGAGAATAAATTTTCCGGATAAAGTGTATTTGATTTTTTCCTTCTCACCGGAGAAGGTGATAATATTTTAATTTCGTAGAAATCAATGAAAGTGTCATAATATAAACTTAATTTCAAAGGAAAGCGACAAAGAAGTACGACAGACTTATTTTGACATTAAAAATGTCTTACTCCACTATCTGGGGCTAGGTGTCATTCTAAAATCTAAACTATCTCCCATGTAACGAAACTATGTAAGGTTTGCACGCTTATAACTCCGATATTACTAGATGGATATATATATATATATATATATATATATATATATATATATATATATATATATATATATATATATATATATATATATATATATATATATATATATATATATATATATATATATATATATATATATATATATATATATATATATATATATATATATATATATATATATATATATATATATATATATATATATATATATATATATATATATATATATATATATATATATATATATATATATATATATATATATATATATTTAATTATTTTTATTTGCCCTCTTGTGTACTTGAGTGGTTTCTTTTTCATCCAAAAATTTTCAATTCTTTGAAATAAATTTTTGCTTAAAATTTTGAACTTCACAAAAGTGGAGGGAGGATTGCTTCTCTAATCTTCCGGCCATCACATCACATGATTTGGTATTCTTAGTATGTATAACAAACATAAACGCACAAAAATCCTGTGAATTCTGTTTTTCATTGGATTGTCTGCTCTAAAGATATTACCAAGGGCCTTTCATGATGTCGCGTATTGACAGTTGGCGAAAAGCCATACTAGTACTAGTGGTGCGGGGTTAATAAAATCAATAATTTCTAGAATTTTTTTTCTGCGAGATATTGTTTATGAATGGACCCCAAACAAACAATTTTCCATAACGAATATCACGTAACATCGATGACAGAGCATTAGGATCAAGGTCAAGTTCCCCCTGGGTCGTGCAAAACTGAGAAGCAACATCAATTTTTGCACAGAGAAGACTTCCATCTCAAGCGTAAAAGTTGAGTAAAAGGTACATCCAAAGGTAATTGAGATGTTGCCACCAAAGGTGGTTCTGTCGTCATTCCGATTAGTGCGTGAGTTTTGATGAATTAATATCCAAGTGATCGTTATAATTATGGGATATGCCATCAGTATGATGGTCGAAATGGTCTAGCAAATATTTGTTCAAATGACAAAACAAGTATTTTGAACTTGTTTGTTCGAAATTGGATGTCTGTTCTCTGCAGCCCCCTGCTAGGCAGCCATTTTGTCCTAGCCAACATCTGCCTTTGTTAAAATCAAAACAACCCAATGCTATTGCACGGGCGACGTGGGCCTAGATGCAGCTAGGCCCATCATATGTTGACTACTGTCAAAGTCCGTATATCTCCATAGCGGATGACAGGAGTGACACCCTCCTGGTTCTCTGTGACTTAGTTGTAATAATTAAAATCTTAAATTATTTCTGATTATCAAACAAAACAATCATCAATGCTCACTAGAACAGGAATAATAACAAGATAGAAGCGGAATCAATGCAAAGTTTTAATTGCATCACTGACGATTTAACACGCGTTGTTAGGAGCTTGATACATTGGACTAGACAGTTGCTAATTCGTCCGATTTTGAAAATTTTGCCTCGCGAGACGGACCGAGATCCCCTAAGCTAAAAGCTGCAGTCCCATCAGCCCACTAAAAAACCTGTTAGGGTCAGGAAATACGAAAATCCTGTTTTGATCAAAATAGATGCTTCCCTTGCAGAAGCTTTTTACCTTCTGATGCTCAATACAATTTCCCCAAAATAAATTACAATATTCCAAATGTATAGAAAAGATAATCGAAGACCACTAACCAGACTAATTGCAATAACTTCAGTTCTAAGGATAATACTTATAACTGCAAGCACTCAGATGAAAGGTAATCGTCCCAATTACTAGCCTTACTTGTGACCTAAAAGTTATAGCTATTTAAAAATTTGTTGTTTATAAACATTAGCATGAAGTGGTTAATCTAAACAAATTAAGTGCAGTATAAAACCAACATACCGGCAACAGTGTTGTGTTACTTATAACAGGGGTCAAAATAATAAGAGGTTTTATTGATTGGAAAAAAATAAACCAGCTGGCGGATCATGTCCTAGCTAGGATCATTAGCGCATATTCAGGCAATCAAGTTTGTAGAAGGCCAATAGATGTCTCTGATTACATACGTAATTCCTATGCAGATCTACCATAGGACCATAGTAAACAGTAAGGGTGTGGTGTAAGGTGAGGAGGAGGGGTGAGGAACGTGATATGCTGTACTGGATTAGAGAAATTTTGTCAGTCCGTATATTCCAACCAATTTAGAGATACTCTAGTGTCTACTGGTAGGAGCTCTTATAAGAAAAGGTTTGATGTCATCTACATCAAACCTGTTAATATCCAAACTTCCGTTGTACTGAATGGAACGATTTGAAGCAAATCCAAATCGCTTTATACAAGTTTAATTTCTCAAAGTAGTTTCCGTTTTATAAATTTTTAAACCATCGAAGAAAATGGAACTGTTTGTTCCTCATGTACTACCAATCTGTGCATAACACTTAACTTATTGAACATTGGGTGAATGTGCGTATAATAGTAGCCATATTAAGACCAAATCCGGATATAGTCACAGTTGATGTTAATTCTTATATATAGGATGGTGTCACTGCGAGTATTACGCTTTTCAAGAAAATGTGTATATACGAATTCTATATCAACATCATGCTTTGTTCTTAGTATGAAATGTAAGATATGTACATGCAAATTAATAATCCTATGACAGTGTACGAACTAATTGTTTCATTTACCGTGATTACCAGCATCCGGCGGAACGTATCGATTGGAATTATTATCGTAAGGTCCCGATGAATCAACAATTTCAGCAGCGGATTCAAAAGTTACCAGCACTTGGCCATGTTCCTTATTGAAGTGGGTGCCAATTTTGTTCTTGTTGTGGTCTAGTAACCCACATGTTCTTAAATTGCGTTCCCCTTTTACTACCAGGATGCGTGACCCGTCGTATCGTGAGCAAACTTTCAGTGCTACAGTTGCGCCTTTGAGCAAATAGAATCCCCAGTATTCTAAAGTGTCGTCTGGTAGTGACATAGATTTCTTTAAGCGAATGTGTTTGCGGTTCTGAGAGATCTCTGGTTTCTGCTTCAGTTGGAACGCATTAAAACTCGTGTTCATCTGGAGTATGTGTCTTTGGCAAAAAACAGAAGAAATGCCATCTCTAATTTCAATGATATCAGATTCGGCAATAGGATATACGACGTCAGCGAAGACCGTATGTCGAAGATACAGTGGAAGTATTATTAGAGAAGCAGGTAGAACCGCTGTGAGTATACAAAATGCTACGACGCGTTTGACACCATGCATGCTTTTGGATTCTGCAATAAAATAAAACGTACATTCGTTAATTCAACTTGATACATCAATAAACGCTCAATTTACATAAGCGGATATTTAATATTCCCTTACAGCAAATTGTCAAAGTGGCAAGACCAGATTATCCGGTTTATTTCAGTTTTGTCGCACATGTTCCAGATTGGAATGATATAAAAATGATTATTTTTAGAAAATGACTTTGTATAAAAACTAGACTGATTCCTTTTATTCAGCGAACAACGCAAGTTATAGAATAACATGTAATTGCGCAACATTTGCTTTGAACTTGACTCGAGATTTAAGATACAAAGTTGCACAGAGTGAAAACCACAACACAATTTAAGCGCCTGGTTGCATTTCTCGCATGGTGCAATTTTACCCATCAGCTGATCACCGCCTGTCGTATGGCTTTTAGACATGGGATCACCGCCACTGAACTAAAGCTGCAATCTTACCTGTTTTTTGAATGAGAATTCACTTCTAACCACGGCGATATCAACAGCGACGATGAAACAATTATTGACGATTGCCTTATCATAATATTAAATTCTTTCGCTTATATGCGAGGTTTTTTTCTCTATCGCAACAATGCCAGATCTGCGTTCCAACGTGATCTATACTACTCTGAAAGCTTAATGAACATGAGAGAACAGAAGTCGTTGCCGTCGATCTGGTCACTCATCTAATTTTATTTTCACACGATGATTGACTCTTCTCTTGCATTAAACTTCACAATATAAATATAGTAAAACGTGAACGGTAGGTAGGCATTTAAAAGAAATAAACAAAATTGTAATACAAAATGCCTCTTTCTTAGGCAGTTTGCGGGTATTGGTAAACACAGAAACAAAACCATGCCTTGCATAATGCACTTTTATGCATCGATGTGCCTGGGTCTCAATGCCATATATATATACACTGAGCAAAAAGCATCTGAGAATTTCATAAGTCTCGGCATATGAACCAACCTTCTGACGATGTCATTGAACGCTTTAGAATGTCATAGGCAGGCTTATGAATTCATTGATCTTTATTCATGCACTCCATAGACGTACAAATAATGTATTTCATAAAACCGTCTTATGACTTCGCTCCAATATATGCCTTTAAGAATTTCATAAGTTTTTCTCATGAAACCCATATGAGATCTGTTATTGATTCTATAAAATTGTATTTTGTTTTTCATAAACGTCACTTTTGTGAAAAGTTCATAATTGTTTCTTATGAATTCAGTACTGGCCTGGACGGCCAACCAGGAGTTAATAGTTTCAGCACTTTTTGATTACCGCTGTTTGAAACAAAAGAAGTGAGATTTTCAGTCAAATTGCAACAATTTTACATTGTTTTTATGTTATTGAATAAATTACTGTGAGCATTAAATCTGTTTACATGGTTATGATTTTTACAGAAGATATCCGATTATTTGAAATGAAATAAGTTGTGCATATAATTAGTGTCTGACGCGTATTTTATAATTATCAAAATCATTTGAGAAGTAACAATCATTAGCATTCAGTTGTCAAGTCCAGTTTCCTAGTTGTCTTAGCCCAGTTTCCCAAGAAATATTGACGAAGCGTTGCTCATTATGTACAAATTTTAATATTTAATGAGTTTTCTCTTCAATCTTCTGAAGGGATCTATCAGAGACTAATCGAGACTACCGACTCACGAAGAAACACTCAACATTCTATGGCACGTTGTGTACTAGATTTTTTGAAGTAGCAGAGGGGGTACGGTCCCTTCAGTTTTGCCAACATTGAAGAAATAATCAAGTTATCTGCTCTTTTTTTGTTTGTTCAAGTGGGTAGTAGTACTTATTATATATGGTCGTTGCTACATGCATTTGAATTGCTTAGCAACCTTTTTTGAATGTTGTTTACCCATCAGTGCAATTTTAGCAAAAACAACCAGGTGAGGAATTGTTCGGGTTGGGGAAATACAAATAAAATGTTACTTTACAAGTTCCCAGGGAACTGTAAGTCCCAATTTCATTGGAATAGGTCTGAAAAAAAATCACGTCTGTAACGCATTTTCTTTTCCAGATTGATCGAATGCTACTCCGGTGAGCTTGAAGTCACAACCTTGCGAGGCGAGCTCATCGACGAATATGTTCAATTAATTATGAGGAATCTTGTTTTCAGGACGCTTTTGATCCATCCAGAGGGTAAATTTATAAAATTTTATTATATTCTGACAATATAATAATATAATCCAGGTTGAAAAAAATGCCATATGATCTTTATGATGGAATTGGAAAATTATCAAACGAATCGGAAGTAAATTTAAAATTTGAATGATTGTCACTCATAAAACAATGAATTATGGAACTATAGATGATATCAATGTTGATAATGTTAGCCAGTTCAATCAAATATTCAAGGCTTCAAGAATAATAAAATTTGAAACTGAGTTGAACAACTCGAGACAAAAGCAATGCTTTTTAATGAGATATATCCCGTTATACAAATATTTAATTGCAGTATTGTTATTGGTGTAATGAATAAAAAGAAGATGTATGTCAAACAAAATAAATGTCATGTATTTGTAGAAAAATGTGCACCCGTGCTTTCACGCTCTGGAATAAATTCTAATATACATATTTCTCCATCAAACATCGAGGATTAGCAATGATGAGCCTAGAATCGTATGTTGCTGGCGTAACACATAAAACAAAACAACTTCCTTCTAGCTTCCTAATATATTATCACAAGGTTGTCTCATAATTTCGAGCAAGGTTCAGTTTGAAATTTCGTCTTCCACTTGTTGTTTACAGCACAGTTATCTACTATGGGACCTAGAGTGGTATATATATATATCACAATGTAATTAATATTCGTAATTGTAAGAGTGCACAATGTGACATTGTTGTTCTATATTTAAAGAACCATGCTAATGGAACTTCTCACGTGCCTGTCGGTTTTATCAACTGTTCGCTACATAGAAATATCTGACAAATTTAGTTAAAAATGTCACTATTGTATGGAGTACAAATAGTTGTCTAACCCGCACTGATTAAAGTACTACTTTTCGCCCTGGTGCCTCTAGGATAGAAAATGCCACGGCACCTTTAGGGTCATCGATGAAATAAAGTTCGGGGGCTCCAAATATTTAGATTTAATCCTTTTTAAGATTTACACTCTATCAAAGGTCGAAATCTGGAAAATACACATTCCTCAGCTCTATCCGTCTGCTAAAATAATTGATTGTCATAAAAAATTTTCTCTTTAGAATCGTCGTCAGCAAATAAACACTCAATGATTAAAAGCCAGAAAAGCAAGGCATGCTTGATTATCGAGGCGTTTTCTGTTTGACATTTCGAGGGACTTCTAGTACTACATGAACTAGTACCTCTTGAGCCATGAAAAACTCGCGAGTCCGCCGTCTCAATTAGTCTCTGGATCTATACTTGGCGGTTAATTTGTCCCGAATTGAGTTCTACAAGATGACCACACAAATGAACTCATGAGGAATGACGTTCATGTTTGACAATTCTCAGTGATTTGTTTACTTTGGCAGTTGCGTGAGTTGGAGTGCAACGGGTGCCCATATGTTACATTCAAACTCACATAACTCCCATGTAAACCAACCACCGAGAATTGTTAAACGAAGTTCATCCGGCTCATTTTGTGGGGTTATGTCGGTTGGAGTAAAACCTCTTAAGGTTGATTTTTACTGTTGATTTTTTGTCTACTAAAAATGCTCGAGAAATGTCAGCCATGTTCTTTTCCTTATATAAATGCACAATAATATCCATAAATAAAAAAATTATGGCATTCATTCGAACATTGTAATGAATTTCATAAGACTGTTCTATGGAAATCGTTATTTCTACTATGTTTTCTACCTATAGATGTCAGCAATTTTCATAAATGGGCACCTATGGCATTCATTCGGACATTTTCATAAATTTCATAAGACTGTCTTTTGAAAATAATAAGAGATAGATTTGGAAAATTTCCCCTCCAAATCATAAGACAGATTTATAAAATCCATTTAAAATCCTTATGTCTGAAAGTCATAAGACGTTTTTATGGAAATTCAATGTAAATTTTGCTCGGTGTACACCCAGCAAAATTTACATTGAATTTCCATAAAAACGTCTTATGACTTTCAGACATAAGGATTTTTAATGGATTTTATAAATCTGTCTTATGATTTGGAGGGGAAATTTTCCAAATCCATCACTTATTATTTTCATAAGACAGTCTTATGAAATTTATGAAAATGTCCGAATGAACGCCATAGGTGCCCATTTATGAAAATTGCTGACATTTATAAGTAGAAAACATAGTAGAAATAATGATTTCCATAGAACAGTCTTATGAAATTCATTACAATGTTCGAATGAATGCCATAAGTTTTTTTTTTATTTATGGATATTATTGTGCATTTATATAAAAAAGAACATGGCTAACATTTCTCGAGCATTTTTAGTAGACAAAAAAACAAAAGTAAAAATCAACCTTGAGAGGATATTAGGTTTTACACCAACCGACATAACCCCACAAAATGAGCCGGATGAACTTCGTTTAACAATTCTCGGTGGTTTTTTTACATGGGAGTTACGTGAGTTTGAATGTAGCAGATGGGCACCCGTTGCACTCCAACTCACGCAACTGACAAAGTAAACAAATCACTGAGAATTGTCAAATATGAACGTCATTCCTCATGAGTTCATTCGTGTGGTCATCTTGTAGAACTCAATTCGGGACAAGTTAACCGCCAAGTATAGATCCCTTAGGAAGATTGAAGAGAAAACTCTCATTAAATATTAAAATTTGTACATAATGAGCAACGCTTCGTCAATATTTCTTGGGAAACTGGGCTTAGACAACTGGGAAACTGGACTTGACAACTGAATGATAATGATTGTTACTTCTCCAATGATTTTGATAATTATAAAATACACGTCAGACACTAATTATATGCTCAACTTATTTCATTTCAAATAATCGGATATCTTCTGTAAAAATCATAACCATGTAAACAGATTTAATGCTCACAGTAATTTATTCAATAACATAAAAACAATTTAAAATTGTTGCAATTTGACTGAAAATCTCACTTCTTTTGTTCCAAACAGCGTTAATCAAAAAGTGCTGAAACTATTAACTCCTGGTTTGCCGTCCAGGCCAGTACTGAATTCATAAGAAACAATTATGAACTTTTCACAAAAGTGACGTTTATGAAAAACAAAATACAATTTTATAGAATCAATAATAGATCTCATATGGGTTTCATGAGAAAAACTTATGAAATTCTTAAAGGCATATATTGGAGCGAAGTCATAAGACTGTTTTATGAAATACATTATTTGTACGTCTATGGAGTGCATGAATAAAGATCAATGAATTCATAAGCCTGCCTATGACATTCTAAAGTGTTCAATGACATCGTCATAAGGTTGGTTCATATGCCGAGACTTATGAAATTCTCAGATGCTTTTTGCTCAGTGTAGGTGTATCAAAAACACCCGATCAAAAAAAATGCGGACGAACATGGTCAGGCCAAAGAGAATAGGGAAAGAGACGAATAGTGTGAAGCCAAAAATACCTTATTGAGCAGACCAATCGTGCAATGTAAATAAACATTACTCATGCCTGAGTTGGAGGAGATAAGTATTGTACTTCTATCAAAAAAGAAATTTGAATTTTCATCAGAATTTAGTTCAATCGTGATTGTAAGGTGCATTCTAGAGTATATGTATGAGTAAAAATAAGCTTTAGAATTATTTCATCTCTTTGTTTCGAAATGCACATCATTTGATAAACAAATCCATCGATCGACATACGGTTTGTTTTCAAAATATAATAGGAGTCATTTAAAGTGCTGCCTATAGAAGCGGTTGCCAAAATTCTAGTGTTGAAATCATCATAAAGGGCGTGTTGCCGTTTTGACTGATTTTCACTCTTCGTCTCTTTCCCTATTCTCTTTGGGTCAGGCGATTGTAACAGTTTGACGTTTCACTGAACTTGTCTGTGCAAATTGCCCCTGGGAACAAATGCTATTTGAGAATGCGATTTAAAGGCAATTTCAACACTTAAACAAATTTTCTGGCGGCTGAAAAGGACTTGGTTGTTCTTGCGCTAGTATTTTGTTTGTCTAGTGCATTTCATTTACCCAACTAATGTGGGAAATAGTATTTTGTTTGTCTAGTGCACTTCATTTAGCCAACTAATGTGGGAAATTGTGGAATCGTGTGTAAATATAGTGGAACAAGATCTCTGACCTAAAATCTTAATAAAAGTCAGATTGTGGTAAATTTTGGTGTGCAATACCAATTTCACCATTGATTTTTTTTATTTCGATTATAGAGGTTTTAACCTTAAGGTCATTCGCCTCTTCGGGTTAGAAAAATCTCTTATGAAAAATTTCTAACCCTATGTGCGGGGTCGGGACTCGAACTCAGGTGCGCTGCGTACAAGGCAATCGATTTACCAACTACGCTACGCCCATCCCCCTTCACCATTGATTCTTTCTATCCAGCTTTTCACGTGCCATAATGGCGGTCCAAATTGTTCAGTTCGTAATACGTTTAATGGCCCTTTTTGACAATAATCGTTTACGTCAAACCGCCCAGTGAGATTAAGTCATCCTACGTTAGTCCAATGCGTTGGATGTTTATTCAATGAACGCCCGACATCTTCAACTGGGCGTTGCTGTCAAGCTGGCGTAAACGATTATTGTCAAAAAAAGGATTTAAACGTATTACGAACTGAACAAATTAGGCCGCCATTATGGTACGTAAAAAGCTGGATAGTTTGGTTATGATTACCTAGTGTAGTGATAAGTTTATGTGAGTAGATAATGAATCCAAAAATAAGTATTTATTTGCCATTTATACAGATTTATCTGTATTATACAGATTTTTAAGCACAGGTACAGACTTGATTCAGAATACAGATTTAATACAGATTTTCAATACACAATGTGATACTGTGCTTATAGAGCGTCTATGAATGTATGCGTGAAGCTCGAGAAGGTTCACCCTATACTCTTAAGAGAGCAGGGTTACCACATATACAGATTATTCTGTATTTTACAGATTTTTCTCGATAATTTACGACCAAGATTCTGTATGTACAGATTACAGATTTTTGGCTAAAATACAGATTTTACAGATTTTCAGTGTAGATATGTAGTACCCAGCCTATCAGAAGTTCGGATAACACTTAAAAGGCACCCCATATAGTTCAGATCTTAAGAAACTACTAAGCCGTGGAACAAAAGTGCCAAATTTTGATATCATTTGTTCTTCAGATAAAGATTAACTAATTTTTCATTGTCAAAATATTATTTTTTGGGAAGCTTCTAGTTAATTTTCGAATACAGATTTTCGATAAAGAATTTTTCTCCCGTGATGCAGATTTCCAGATTTTTTCTCGAAAAAAATACAGATTTCAATGTGGCAACCCTGTAAGAGAGGCGACAGTCAGTCTTACTCGGTTCGTCATCGTGCATAGTGCGTTGTGCGTATGCTACTGTGTCACTCAGTAGCATCCGAGGTTAGTTACCACAAGATGGCGACGAGGATGATCAATCCGATATAGTGCAGTGTCGAAAATATTTTTTTCTATAGAAGGTATCAAATTTTATTGCGTGATTTACCTCATCTCATAAGGCGGAGAATAATCAGGTAATAATATAAAGAGTGGATAAGTGTTATCAAGGCAGAATCTGGATAAAGCATGGATTGGACATGAAAGTTGACGTGATTTAAAATAAAAAAAAATTTGTGCCGTAGAATAATAATAATGCATAGCTTATAAAAAAAGGAAAAGAGAGGTGCGCATAGTTGGCAGAATTGTTCACAAAGTGAATGCAATTATTGAATTGATTCGAAAATCAAATGACGCCGTGTCGGCCATGTTGAAATAGAAGCGAATGGCCTTCGTTTTAGCAGTGATCGTAGTGCAGATGTATTGAGTCGGAGAAATGGTGTGATATTCAAACAGAGATCCGCTCTTCTGGTGCTTCGATGAATGTATAGGACGCCGACTACGTGATGATGGTCGTGTATGAAATGGAGCAACTCTGTCTTAGTGGCTGTGGTGTGCCTCCTGTGTTGCGGAATATTTCTAACATTAGCCAATGTACATGGTGCGAGTGAAGACAAATAGTGGACAGTGTGTTGAAGCGAAAGCGCCGCCAGTTGGTGGTGGGGGATCTGTTATGCTGGATATGGATATTTCACCAGCGAGAGAGTAATGTTAGAAAATATCAGCCCGCACGTCCAAGGTATGTAGAATTAAGAAAAATAAACTGATATAAGAAAATGAGCACTATGTAGGGACAAAACAGACTACGTATGTGTTTGTGGGCTGATCCAACTTCAACTGGGAGAGTGAGAAGAAAAGCCATGGGTATGTTGTGCCAAAAGTTCATTATCGCATAACGGTGATCAAGTTTGTATTCGTGTCAAATGATACTGAAACCACCCGAACCGTGTGAAATAAAAACGAGATGAAATGTGCTATACAAAAAAAGAGGTAGTTGCAACTCAAGTGAGTTGAAGTTACGTTTGGGAAATTCTTATAAGAATATTTTGACGTTGCGTAAATCGAATTGAAAATGTTTAGCGCTCTTGGATGATGTGTATTGAGATATCTGACGTTTAAAATACGCACACTGAGATCTCGCATTTTTATACTACCGCCCTCCCCTTAAGCCAGCAAGCGGTTTGTTTTCCTCCCAATTCGCAATGCAAATGATTTGTTTTCCTCCCAACTTAAACGTCAAAACGGCACAATACCAATGCAGCTGGATAAGTCTATGGTAATTGATGAAGAGTGTGCTCTTGGATGATGCGAAAAACAGCGTGCATTTTCGAAAGATCTAATTGAAGTAAACATTACCGAGATTCATGTGTGATTCTAATATGGAATCTCGTGAGGCAATATACATGTTTTACCGCTCTTGGATGTTGCGGACAGAAATAGATTGTTGGAATGAAATTCTGTGATCAATTTGTTTTGTAAGATTCTGCCATGTGACACGATTTATTTCTTGAAACAAAAATGCAAGATAATGAAGTATGTTTATACAAATGTTAACAGTTACCGTCAACATGGACGACCTCAACCAAACAGAGAGAGAGATACCGCGAATGGTACTAACGCGTCTATAATCCAACAGCATTTATCATTATTCAGCCCGGCTTCGTACAACCTTCCCCATTTCAAATATAAACATCTGCCACAATCAGAAATACGTAATGCGTGGGGTTCGTGGATTCGATGGTTTGAAACCGTCATGGCAGCTTCGAATATTATGGATGGCTCTACTCGCAAAATGCAATTGCTTGCTATGGGTGGCCTAGAATTACAAAGTGCTTTTTATGGGATCACTGGTTGCGATGAAGAAGAGGATCCGATGATCGATCCATATCTTTCTACGAAAAATAAATTGTCAGAATATTTCTCACCGAAGCACCACGATAGCTTCGAACGATTTCTTTTTTGGTCAATGACACCCAGTGAAAGTGAATCCATCGAAAAATTTACTCTCAGGGTACAACAGAGGGCCGAAAAATGTTCTTTCATTAGAACGGAAACCGAAAGCAGTCATATAGCGGTGATTGATCAAATAATTCAATATGCATCCGAAGACCTACGCCAAAAACTACTTGAAAAAGAACATCTAACCCTCGATGAAGCAATAAAAATAATTAATGCATATCAATCGGCAAGATATCAGTCATCGAAGATGAACCCAAAACCAAATGGAGGTTCAAGCAATCGCCCTTACGAGCAAATCAATAGCAGTGTCAATCGACTTTACGAAAACACGGTGCTTGCGTTGCGGGTATAGTAGACATCGTGAAGCAGACCATTGTCCGGCTTTAAACAAGATGTGTCTTCGCTGCAGAAATGTTGGTCATTTCCAATCTGTTTGCAAAACTAAGAACTCGTCCAGCACGGTAAGCAATTTTGTTTAATTGGTTGAGGTTATATATGTTTTCATATTCTTGAACATTTATTAGGGAACATTTGATCGAAAACGGAAAGCGCTTATCGTCAACAATCAAGGTCCTTCTCGTCCCACAAAATATTCCCGTCCCTCGTTTCGACCGGTTTATAGAATCGATGATGATGAAGAACCAAATTATGAAGAATTTTCGGTATATAATGTGGGAGAGTCTGATGATTTGATAACGTGTTGTATAATCGATGACACGACATGGGAGATCATGAAGCTGCAAGATGTACAAATACGGAACCAAAGATTCGATCATGGTAAACAGTTTTTGGCATATGGTCGGGTTCCCCTAAAACTAGTTACGGTTTTTGACGCAGAACTGGAAATAAACGACGGAGGAATACTACTGAAAACCAGTGCCTCCTTCTATGTGATTGAGAAAGGTCAGCAACCCTTGTTGGGAAAAATAACCGCACAGCTTGGTTTACCTAGTTCGAAAAAGGCCTTGGTCTGTAGAGTCGAAACAATAAAAGATCCTTTTCCCAAAATGAAGGGGATAACACTAAGTTTGCCAATTGACAGATCGGTTGCCCCAGTCATCCAACCACTTCGCCGATGCCCTATCCCACTCCTGAAACAAGTTGAGGCCAAACTGAACGAACTATTGCAGTTAGATATAATCGAAAGAGTCACACAACCTACGTCTTGGGTCTCCCCGCTGGTTCCAATTTTGAAGGACAACGGCGAACTACGACTGTGTATAGATATGCGAAGAGCAAATCAGGCCATCCAAAGACTCAATCACCCCTTACCAGTATTTGACGACATGCTACCAAGGTTTCGAAATGCCAAATTGTTCACGACGTTGGACATAAAACAAGCGTTTCACCAGGTCGAACTGTCGGAAGAATGCCGCGATGTGACTACATTCATTACGAATTGGGGATTGTGCCGTTATAAACGACTTCTCTTTGGGGTGAATCGCGCTCCGGAACTTTTCCAAAATCTTATGGAAAGCATTCTCGCGGAATGTAAAAACACAGCTGTTTTTATCGACGACATAATGATTTTCGGATCCACTGAGGAAGAACACGACATGGCAGTAAAACATACGTTGGGTGTTTTGAATCGTTGTGGCGTTTTATTGAACATTCACAAATGTAAATTCAGGCAATCAGAGATATCGTTCTTGGGTCACATGCTTTCCCCAGACGGAGTGGCACCAGCTGAAAAAAAAAAGTCAGATCGATTAGACAGTTCAGAGCACCGCAATCGGAAGAGGAGTTAAGAAGCTTTCTCGGTTTAGTAACCAATGTGTCACGATTTATCCCGAATCTCGCAACTGTGAATTATCCTCTGCGAGAATTGCTTAAAATGGCAGCTCCGTTTGATTGGAAACCGGAGCACCAGGAATCATTTGATAGACTCAAACATATGATAGGATCCATTGATCACCTGGGGTATTATGATCCCAAAGATCGCACTCTACTAATTACAGATGCGTCTGGAGTCGGCTTGGGCGCTGTTTTAGCACAGTTTAAAAATAATCATCCCAGAGTTATCGGATACGCCTCAAAAAGTCTCTCTGAAACTGAGAAAAAGTACCCTCCTATCGAGAAGGAAGCTCTTGGAATTGTTTGGGGGTAGAGCGTTTCAGAATCTATCTGTTAGGAATACATTTTGAACTAGAGACAGATCATAGGCCTTTAGAAACATTGTTCACGGCAACATCGCGACCTACTGCAAGAATCGAACGGTGGATGCTAAGGATTCAAGTATTCAAGTTTAGAGTTGTTTATCGTAAAGGTTCAGCTAACTTAGCTGACACTTTATCTAGACTCGGAGCACACATTCAAGATACTCAGTGGACGGAGGAATGTGAAGTATTTATTCGACGTGTTTCAGTAGAATCGTTGTCGACGCTGGTAACTGATGCGAATCAAAAAGATTTTGATCCCGAAACCGAAATTGTCATTCGGACCATCCAAGAATGCGCCGCCATTGATATCGAGGAAGTTATCCAGGCTACCGCTTCTGATCGAGAGATGCAGCAGTTGAGAGAATGCATCGTAGCCGACAACTGGAATAATGAATCTTTGAAGCAATACATTCCATTCCGTCATCAGTATACATATGTGAACTCGCTCATCCTTCGAGGATCCAAACTCGTCATACCAAAAAGCTTGCGTTTAAGGATGCTCTATTTAGCTCACGAAGGACACCCGGGACAGTCCTTAATGAAACGACGTCTGCGTGAAAGGTGCTGGTGGCCCGGTATCGATCAAGCAGCAGTAGACACGTGTGAGGCCTGCGAAGGATGTCGTTTGGTTCAGCTCCCCGATCCGTCCGAGCCAATGATTCGACGACAACTACCCGATCGCCCATGGGTTGATATAGCGATAGATTTACTCGGACCGATGCCATCTACTGAATATGTTTTGGTGGTTATCGACTATTACAGTCGGTACATGGAATTAGAAGTGATGAGTAAAATTACCGCAGCAGGGACAATAAAACGATTAAAACGCATTTTCCGCCACTGGGGGCCACCTAAAACGATCACGCTAGACAATGCTAAGCAGTTCGTATCTTGCGAATTTGAAGAGTTTTGCAAAAAGAATGGCATTTACCTAAATCACACGACACCCTACTGGCCTCAGGCGAATGGGGAGGTTGAACGCCAGAACAGATCGTTACTGAATGAAAATTGCGAACGCTTTGTATGATGACTGGAAAGTTGAGCTTAATAGTTATTTAGATCTGTACAACAACACTCCCCATACAGTCACTGGTAAGGCCCCTAGTGAGCTTTTGCAAAACCGGAAGCTACGTACCAAATTACCTTGTGTTGAAGATCTTCAGACAATTCCTCCTAGTACCGATTTTAGAGATCAGGACCAAGAAAAAAAGTATGTTGGGAAACAATCGGAGGATGTGAAGCGTAGATCGAAACCGAGTACTATCTCGGTTGGCGACACAGTCCTCATGAAGAATCTCTGTCCGACGAACAAGCTTTCCACCAACTTCCATAAGGAGAAGTTCACAGTTGTGGACAGGCAAGGTTCGAACATAACCGTTCAATCTCAGGAAACCGGAAAAACATACGATCGCAACACATCGCATCTGAAAACTATTGTTGATCCTACACCCGCTGACCTTGGTGACCATACTGTAGATTTAGATATCCGTTCAACACCAGCATCTGGCGATTCAATTGGGGATGGCGATCCAGTGGAGAGTACTGCGGTACCAGATGTAGCTCCAGATAGCAGCAAACTGTTACTACAGACGTCAAAACTACGACGTTCAAAGCGGACACCCAAACTCAAGGAAATATACAGCCCATGAAGCTAAGTATCTTTGCTAATTTTCTATTATACTAATGTACTAACATATGAAAAGAATGTTATCGTTCATACCATAAAATAAATGATTCGAAGGAAAAGGGGATGTGATACTGTGCTTATAGAGCGTCTATGAATGTATGCGTGAAGCTCGAGAGGGTTCACCCTATACTCTTAAGAGAGGCGACAGTCAGTCTTACTCGGTTCGTCATCGTGCATAGTGCGTTGTGCGTGTCGCTCAGTAGCATCCGAGGTTAGTTACCACACACAATACAGATTAACAGATTTTAAGAATTTTCAATAGACCTTTCTTGTCCGACCTAACCCCTATTTTTCTTATTTTTGATCGAAAGATATCATATTTTTAAGACCATTCACGGTAAAATGAGATTTTTGGGACCTTCCCTGATTTTTTAATGATTTTTTGAAAATTGAAAATTGCAAGAATGTTGAGTAATATTTTCACCAAATCAAGAATGGTGAGACTCGAAATACCTGTTTCGGCAGCACTGTTTTGCAATTTCAGTTTGCTTTATCGGCAACACTGCAAATGAAGTGGCGAATCGCGATACTAAGTTCATTACTTTACGGTGACGTCACAAATGAACTCAAGAGTGTATCTTTGACAGTTTGCTATAGAACATTGCATGAAAATGTATAACCTCACATTTCTGACAGTTCAGAGAGTAAACAATACATGGACTCAGAAAATTTTTGATTTCACCCAGAACAAAGCTTGGTTCGAATTGCTTTTATATTCTAAGACCATGTAAACAAGCTCGCTAAACTGTCAATCTTGCAATGTCCCATTACTATTATAAGGTCTTGAAAAAATTATTTAAATCTGTAAAACTAACTCGATGCGGTAATGCCCCCCAAGAAAATATTCCATCGCACCATCTATATTTACGTGAGTGGAAAATTCGTGTTATACATATTTCGACGTAAACCTAATGGGTTAGGTGCCATCATTGCAGGTGCCCAGTAAGGGTAATGTAACACTACGAATCAGTAGTAGCCGATTACATCGAGGAAGCACTCATCCAGCAAAAACTATCCAACGGATTCGTTCCGGAAAGCGTTGGATCGCGTTCTGATTGAAAGATTCCACGTTTTGGTAGTTGCACCCTAGTACCGAATTACGATTCCAACACGGTATTCCCACCGGTATCATAATCGAATTTGGTACCAGATTGTAAATCTTTGAAAAATAACTTAGGACTCGAGGTTTTGCTTACGTGACACGGCGACCAACTTAACATGCTGAACTACTTGCTCTGGCTATAGTGTTCGACATTTTGAAATTCGTGCTATGCGATAAGCACGAGTTTGATAAGGGACGTTTTAACAAACTGCTTCAACGGCTCAAATTAGTGAAACAAGATGAAACCAAGAAAAAGTTTTTAATTTTATGTAATTGAATAATTTCATAATCCCAATGAAATCTATTGGTTTGAATATTAATCCGGTAAAGGAATCTTCCTTTCAACAAAGAATCACACCAAATTCCCAAGGAAGATATTAACTAAGACATTGAAACGTAACCGTATAGCTTCTAATCTAATTTTGCTCAGTATTAACATTAGTCTGTATAATTCATCCATGGAACTATAAAAAATCGACTAATTCATCAACGCGGCGCTGCTGACGGAATCAGACTGTTTAATTCAAAGATAGGGATGTGATGTAGAGGGTACAGCATTTTTCAAGAACTTTTTTTTTAAATTGCTCCATGCAAATGCACCGTATGCGACAAAGATTTTATCCACAACATTTTAGCCTATCTGCAAACGTTCATACGGGTGACTGTCGTCACTAGTGTCAAGTGTTTCTTTGCTAACGATTTAGATATTTTCAGACGGAATATACTAGTAGCCTATCATAGACAGGAATATATCAAGCAGAATGATGGGAAACAGGCAGAATTTGTTATATCAACCATAATTTCACCAGGACTTCGGGAATTCGAGATATGTGAGCAGCGTTTCTCCCGAAGAAATAACTTTTTCGGATCTATTTGTGATATCTGCTCAAATGTATTCACTAGAAGCGGGTGCAGCAAATGTATTTAGAAATAGAAATGTACCGTGAGCGGCGACAAAATCCCTCAACGCTACCCCACCGATCACATGCGGATAAATAGGATAAGCGATCGTTTAAATGCGCGTGGGCCAAAAATTTGCACAGACAGCGATATGCTCCTATATATACGACAAGTGAACCTAAATGTGATGAGATTAGATTGAATATTTTTCTACGAAAGTTATCTTCGACTAACCAGGCTTTCCAGTCACGAGAAGGGACCGCGTCAGCATCACATGCGATGAATATGCATAACTGACGGTCATGGTGTTGAGCGGCTGACCCTGAAATCTATCCCAGACCCGTATTCGTTCGTCCAGTCCGACCGATATTGCGTAACTCGGGGAACAGGCAAGTGCGACGATTGAGTCGTCATGGGCTTCAATTTTGTACATACAGGCACCTATAGATAACCAATTAATTTAATTATGTAGATTTAGGCCATACCGTAAATTTGGCTGACATACCCCGTATCAAGTCCCACACACATAGCACACCATCCTGGTAACCAGATGCGCCCATATCGGCCTGCCACTGGCCTATGAAAATACATGTGATAGGACCGCAATGGCCGTTTAGGGTGAACTGCAATAGGTGGCTATCGAGCCGGAACTATTATAAGGTCTTGAAAAAAATATTTAAATCTGTAAAACTAACTCGATGCGGTAATGCCCCCAAGAAAACATTCCATCGCACCATCTATATTTACGTGAGTGGAAAATTCGAATTATACATATTTCGACGTAAACCTATCGCTATCGAGCCGGAACACTTTAACAGTGTGGCCCTGGCTGCCAGTCATGACTGTACCGCCCGCCACTTCCAAACATGTCGACGGTGACCCTGCTGTGAAACTCCATGATACTCCTCGGATACGTGATGTTGAGCTGGCAACGCTGTGGACGGATTTGAGCCGGCGGATAGCGGAAATAAACTAATGCTTCCTGCCGAACCGGTGCGTTCGTGGGCTAAAAAAGAATAAGAATTAAGGCACTTGATGAAATACTCATTACAGACTGAAAATTAAATGACTTAGAATATGCAGTATTTAAAAGAAGTAAAATCTTTCTGTTCTGCGCCCTAGGTGAGCTAAAAAAATTGCTTGAAACATAGAACTTACTTCGCCCATATGCAGACGTAAATCCCCAATCGATCTGACAACCTTGCGTGTACGTTTCCAGTCTCAGAAAATCGATTCTTCCACTCAACCGTGCGACTATCACTTTGTCACCGGCGAGCTTTATGTTAGTTACCCCATTGTTGTGGGTGTTTTCGGCTTCATATATACCCTGCAATGAAACGTCCGTCAATAGTTGTAATAAAAAACAAATGACTCCAAACAATTTACTATAAAGTTACCAGTCGTTCCCTTCCAGAACTCCAACCGCCTGAGAACATTCGCTAGCGCTCATCTGCTCCCGGGGTGGGATGAAGCCGTATGATTGGACTTACTCTCCACCGCTGCTACATCATAGCCCTTGGTCGAATTATTCCACAAAAACCGAATTTGCAGATCCGCACAAATACAAACCTTTTAGGCATACACGATTATCATTTGTGAAATGTTTCTCACACTGGACGGTAACACGAAACCATTCTGGGTTAATATTTTCCTGCATCTCATTCTGATGATTGTGCCTGGTGAAGTTAAACTGTAGTTTTTTCTTCAGCTTGAAAGCAAAACTGGTCGGCGAACTCTCAGGAAACGGGAGACAGCTGATGTTTTTGGATTCCTTGGCAGGATGAAATACATCACGGCTCACAGAAAGTATATGTAAGCCGTGGAAATACATTATCAGATAGGTAGAGAAAACAGGAAAAAACAAAAAAGATGTCATCGATGTTTGAAGAGCACTTTTCACTTTAAAGCAGCGTTGTCAGATGGTTTTGTATAATAGGTTTGTTCTAGTACACAGAAGCTGCTCCGGAGCAAACAGAAGCAAAAAAAAACTTGCTTTTTACTCCAGTTTGCTAACGGAAGAAGAAAAAAGCGAACATAGGAACGATTTTCTCTCTGTTTGCTTCGGAGTACTTCCACTTTCTACTGGTACTGGAACAAATCTAATATCGGAATAGTTCTAAATAAAAATAAGGTATACATCGGTGTGAAGATGTATGCTAACCAAAAGTTACCTGCAACTGCAAATTATTGGTTTTAAATTATAAATCATTCTAATGTTATGTAATCAAATCTACTGAGCTCAATCGATTTCAGAATCGGTTGTTGAGCTTCATTTGAAGTTTTGATAGTAACCTGGCAGATTGCTGAATCAATTTCCGGATGATTTGATGTGGAAAGGTGAATACATTTTCTAAAAAGGCCCATACGTAATATTAATTGATCTTATTATATGAAAATCGTTATTTTATGGTAAGAAAAAAAAATCGGTATTTTTAGTAACTTTATTGGCATTGAAATTAAAAATCGGTTTAAATATCGATAAATCGGTATATTCTTCAACACTGTTTTGGGGTTCATCTACGTCAAAACAAAGTTTTTGACAAATTCGAATGAACTCTTGGAGTTCATACCCAGTAAACGAAACGGCGAATAGCCACATTAAAATAGATGCCGGCGAGCGGTAGGCTATTGGAACTTTGTTATAGGCTACCCGCCGTAACTTTATTTCATATTCCCCACTGGAAGTTCATCCAAATGGTGTAAAATGGGCAGTTCGAAGAATTTTTGATTTTTTCAATAGTTAGAGACACCAAATTAACGTGACAGTATTCAGAATCGATCCAGCGATGAAAACGGAAGCTGTTCTGCATATAAAATTTTTTGACGAGAAAGGTCTATTGACAACGTTTTTGGCGGACCCTTTCTGAAACCATTTTCAGGAACTATGGCTATTTCCAAAGATGATAAAGTACTAAACCTATTTCTTCAATAATTGTCAAATGAACCAGAACACTTTTTATATTCAATAAAATTAAAAACTTGAGTCGAGACATGTACAGATTATTTTAAAATACGCAATTTAAATTCCTGTTTAATACTTGAATTTATAGCAGACTGTTCTGATCGAAATTGAAGAAATATTCTTGAAGTAGACGTTTTACGCACAGCTCAAAACTGTAATTTATTTTTTAATTAGGTTTAGTTCAATTATTAATATATAATTTACCTCTCCTACATTTAATAATTTTCTTCCCTTCCGATGTCCGATCCGAACAATAAATTTACCAAGTATCCTTCACCTAAATGTACCACATCATCAAATGTTTATAATTAAAGTTTTACTTTAGTTGATTACTACTCACGACTCGTTAATACAATCAATAATCCGAAATGATCTAATTAGTTTTAATTAAACTTTTTCATATGGCACATATAGCTCGATCCACTTCGTTTTTATTTTATTTTGTTTTTCCCTCTTCTTCATTGAAACTTAGTATACCGTGTTGCCATTCATGTGTACCATCAGTTTTTTTCGTAGGTTCACTTTCCGCCAGGGGCCATCGATATGCCCAGTGGTGCTAACAATTCCCCCGACCGTAACTCTGATCCACGGCCATAGCCTTCACCAGATTTACCTTAAATCTCCATTACAGCCAGCTTGGCAACAGGTCGTCCAAAGATGCCCCTAGAAGTTCTGACCATCGTTTGACACACTCTTCCATCTTGGCCACGGATGATACGCTCCACAATACCTCGAACCCAGGTCCGTCTGTTGTCGCCAACAACGATGAACACAAGCTCCCCTTCGTTAATGGGTTCCTTATCCTCGAACCACTTAGTACGATGATTAATCAGCGGAACATACTCCTTTAGCCACCTCTGCCATAGTATATCAGCTAACCTTTGTGATCTCTTGTAATCATCCCTTAACGCTTCCGCCGAATCCGTCAGGATGTTAGCTTCCTCATGCTCGCCCGATGGATAGCCTCGCAGGAAGTAGTTTGGCGTCAAAGATTCGTTCTCGGCCGATTCCTGGGGAAGATACGTCAACGGGCGGGAGTTCAGCATGTCCTTCGTTTCCGCCAGTACAATCAGCAACATCTCGTCGTTTAATTTCCGTCTATCGTGAATTACCTTGAGAGCATTCTTTGCAGATCTAACCATGCGCTCCCAACTGCCACCCATGTGTGGTGCCGCTGGTGGATTAAAATTCCAGCGTGTTCTAGCATCCGTAAAGGCGTTTGCACATTACACGTCGATACGCTTAGCTTCCATTTTGAGCTCTTTATTAGCAGCTAGAAAATTAGGCGCACCTCGGCGACAGATGAATCGTCATATTGCCATCATACACGCTTGGCTGGTGAGGCTGTGCGCGACTTCCAAGTGTATAGCCCTCTTCGACAGGCAAGTAAACAAAGCTACCCAATGTTTTTCCGATCTACGTCCTACTGTAACGACAAGCGGTCCAAAGTAGTCCAGACCAACATGGCTGAATGGTCTCCGGTGTGGCGTTAGACGCTGCTCGGGTAAAGGTGCCATTCTAGGGATAGAAAGGCGACACTTCCGAACATTGCACCAATAGCACTCCTTCTCTGCATGCCACACGGCAGCCCTTAGCTTCGGAATGAAAAACCGCTGACGAACTTCATTCACAACAGTCTCGGTTCGCATGACCAAATTTCTGATGGTAATGTTGTAGCAATTTTGTAGTAATGTTATATGCCTTCGGCAGCACGACTGGAAAACGTAGCTCAAAGGGTACGAAATCAGCATAAGCCGCTCTTCCTTCCATCCGTATCACCCCATCTTCATCCAGTAGTGGTGATCTCTTGTAGTGGGAACTGCCGTGGTCGATAGGATGCCATTTTTCACGTGGAAGTTCACGATTTTTGAGTAAAATTTTAACTTGATCTCTGAACCCTTCACGTTGTGCAACTCGCCTCAAGTAATTTTCCACTCGACGATACTCTTCGAGTTTCAGTGGTATTACAATATATGATACACGAATTTTCGATAGCTTCTCTAATTTGGCTGATGCGGGAACCGTTTCTATTGGAAGTCCTTTGATCTTTCTTCGGCAGTTCGACAGGAAGCGATAGACGCATGCTATACATCGCACCAGTATGTTCCATCGAGAAAACCGACTTGTGTCAATTAGCGGTTCCTGGAAAATAATTTCGTGGAATAAATGGATAGCTTTCAGTTCTTCCGGCACATTCGTTGGCGTTTCGGGAAGTAACAGTCGACTTCTAACAGCCTCTAGCGCTGGGCCCTTCAAGCATTCTTGTAATCTGCCGAGATTGTCGAGGTTCAAGTAGTTACAGGCCCTATTGCCGTTGTGAAAGCTGCTCAAAAACAAAGGCCACTCTTCAGGTTTCCCCGTGAATACAGAAAGTTTTTGAAAAGGCCCTTCCCGTGCAGTTAATTGTGCCTTTGACAAGTCTCGTCCTGGTTGCTGCATGTGCATCCGGTATTCGTCGTAGTCTGAATCACCAGACTGCTCGGACTCCTCGTGTCGAGATGAATTTTGGTGGCTTCCCGAAGTACGAATAATTGATTTTCCTACTGAATGGTTTTGATTACGATTTATCTCGTCAACTTGTCGTTGGTGTACCTTTTCTGTGGTGCCCTGCTGCTCAGTAGCTTTGGGTGTGGAGCTTCTGGGAAACACCCCGGCGATCCGCTGAATCCCTTCTGTCCTGCTTTTGGTCACTGGTGATTTGAGCTTGGCCCTTCCACTTGTCTATGCGTACCTCGCTTTGCATTTGGCCCTTATCGATACTTGTTCCACAAACTGCACCTTCCTCTGAATCATTTTTATATTCCTTCAACATTAGACTTCGCTTCTCTCGAAATTCCTCTTCAACCACTTTCCTCATTTCCAACATTTCTCGTTCCAACTCCAGCTGTATCATGCGCTTTTACGTGCCATGTCCAACTGGGACCGGAGAATCCGTCGTTGTTCTTCCCGGAACTTCTCTAGTTCCTGCTTATGGGACAATTTCGCCTGATCCGATTCCGAAATAATTGGCGTAGGTTCGTTGTCCCTGGATTCCGACTGAGTACAGTCTCCACAACTCCAGGACCGGTCTTTTATCTCCTCGGTTACTCCTACACACTTAAAGTGGTACTAGGGCTTACACATCTCGCAGAACACCATTCCCTCGCCATCGCGACACAAGGTTATGTTCTTCATCACCGGCACGCATTATGAAATTTTTGAGTTTTGTTCTGATCGAAATTGAAGAAATATTCTTGAAGCAGATATTTTACGCACAGCTCAAAACTGTAATTTATTTATTTTTATTAGATTTAGTTCAATTAATGTATGATTTACCTCTCCTACATTCAATAATTTTCTTCCTTTCCGATGTCCGATCCGAACAATAAATTTCCCAAGTATCCTTCACCTAAAAGTACCACATCATCAAATGTTTATAATTAAATTTTTACTTTAGTTAATTACTACTCATGACTCGTTAATACAATCAATAATCCGAAATGATCTAATTAGTTTTAATTAAACTTTTTCATGCGGCACATGTAGCTCGATCTAGAGCTCGATCCACTTCGTTTTTATATTATTTTGTTTTTCCCTCTTCTTCACTGACACTTAGTATACCGTGTTGCCATTCATGTGTACCTGGGATGGGACATGCAGATAGGAAAAAAACGAGTGTCAAATTGATCCAGCTATCAAACGTCACTTTGAACCAGTGTGAGCTAGAATGAGAAAGCTTGTGAGCAATATGTGAACCAGAATGAGAGCGTATGTGAGCAAAGTTAGAAACGAAGAATGAAAAGGGAAAGAAAACATCTATCCGCATGTCCCGTCCCAGATGTGTACCATCAGTTTTTGCCGTAGGTTCACTTTCCGCCAGGGACCATCGATATGCCCAGTGGTGCTAACACAGACAATACTTCAGAAACGAAGAATGAAAAGGGATAAGAAAACATCTATCCGCATGTCCCGTCCCAGATGTGGTCGGTGTTAAGTCAGACCGGACTAAGTCGCAAAACATATAAAAATGAGATAATGATGTCACTGGATAGGAAATTTCGTCAGCTACATTCGACTTTTGCCAGATTTGGAATATGTAACAATAATCAAGAATTATGACAAAAAATAATTTTCAATTATAATGTAAAGGATGCTACGATTTGTAACCCGTCAGGGTAACAATTTAGCACTGGGTGGAAATATACCTATTTGTGCGTACTCTCTCCGTAGAGTGTATTGTTATTGCAACATAACTCACCGCTGCTCATTATGCTCGTTCATGTTTTTGATGTAAATTTCGTTTAAATAATAGTCCATGAACGTTGTTATTAGTCCAGATAGGTGTAGTAATTTTTGTTGTGTATTTGTAAATTAATAGCATAGGGTTTAGTTAGGTTACCGCTCTCCTTTCGCTGCAAAAGTGGTCTGACTATGCTGTGCTATAGCGATGACAGCTATGCGGCGGTGCGTTTTTTTGGTGCTTGTTTTGGGTCGAGTGAGGAAGGCGGCCATCGAGTTTTTTTTAGAGAAAGTGACGAACCACGGCGTAGAACAGACGTCCGTAACTAGTGTTTTCCCTGGACAGTTTCCCGCCACTGGACCGAGAGTTAAGTGCGCGCGTGCGACGGCAAGTAATCCCGTCGAAAAGTGTCGGTCGTGGTTCGGTTACCATAGTGTTTTGTGGTGTTGGGTCGCCGGATATCAGAAGCTAAACGCAAAGGAGCCACTCGCTTCCCCGGCTAATTACCAAGGACCCAGTGACACCACGCCGCCCTCACTGTGGAGGATCAGCCGAACGAGCATAGCTCTCCTCCACAGTTAATCGCAAAGGAGGGCGAAGCAGGTAGGACAACGGATCCACCTGAGGTAGTTTACTGCGGTATCTACCTGGGCCATTCACGGGGAGTGAGTGGACCCGGCGATTAACCGCCCCGTCGCTAGGGAGGTTCCAACAAAAGAGCCTTGCTCACCTCCCTGGCTAATTGTAAAGGACCGCTACGATAGCAGCCAACGGTACCTGCGGGAGAACACGGCCGTCGGAGTCCCGGCCGGTCGGATAAACCTTCGCCTTCCGCCATCGCCAAAAGTAGCTGATTTGTTTCACTGGCAGAGTGCAGCACAGAGGAGAGGAGAATAAAAGTCGGTAAATTTAGTTTATTTGTTTTTTTCTCTTTTTTGTTTGTTATTATACGAAAATCCGAAATTCTGGTAGGAGCACCTAGGCCGCCCTGAAAGGAAGGGTCCGCCGGGCAATTAAGAACCCGAGTAGTGGGCAAACCCCAACTTACAGATTAAAACTTTAAACTCGTTTTTCTCGAAATCAATATTTTGTCACTTAGTCCGGTCTGACTTAACACCGACCATGTGTACCATCAGTTTTTGCCGTAGGTTCACTTTCCGCCAGGGGCCATCGATATGCACAGTGGTGCTAACACAGACAATACTTCAGGATTATAAATGGGAATCAATTATCAAAATTCTTTTCTTCATTCAATACAGACAAAAACAGATGTTTTGTAACGAGGATTCAGATTTTCAAAAAATAATCTGGCAGCAACGGGTCGACGTCATAGACTTTCTTGAGGCTCATGTACGTACACGTCACATGACACAAACACTACATCACTAGCTGGTGGAAAATAATAAACAAAGACGGCAAAATCAAATAGGTTTGTTTTCAACCAGGAAGCTGCAGAAGTGTTCGTGAGACCGGGCGACAAAAACTCAATTGACTAATCCATGTGCAGTTGTGTTAGTGCGAGATTGAGGTTAAATCGGGTATAATTTTTGCCAAATGAGGTTAAATCAGATGGCGAAATGAAAACATCGCGTTATATGTATGTTGTCTATACACATTGCAACTGTGTTGGTGTCCTAGACGTCAAAAAAGTCAATAGCCTTCACACATTGCATTATTTGTTGTAGTTTGACATTACAACCAAATGTAATAAACTTTATTATTAGTTCGAATAGCAAAAATTACACATGAATTGATTAAATTTAATTTTTCTGGTGCATAAGCACATATTAATGGATCGTTTTACATTTTCTTTTCTTATGGATCGTTTTGTAAATATCCAAGAACCATAATTTAACGTTCGATATATGAATCAATACATAGCATTTCTAATGTTCATTTTTACATCTTCTATGGACCTAGAAAAATTATTTAGCATACATTTTCATCAAATTTATGGAACTGTTTCTAACATTTTGTTGCTCCATTTTGTAATACCGTGGAACATTTTTGTCGATATTATGGAACATATCGACGTGTTTTAATGTACATTGTTAATATTTTATGGATCAATGTCAATTAATTTATGTCGCAAAATGATCATTTTATGGAACATTTTCAATATTTTTATTACTATTTTAGTGCTCTTTTGCGACCATTTAATGGTTCAATTTTACATAATCTATGGAGCAAATCACCCTTTTTCATGGATCATTCACACTGTTTTAGGGATTTTTAGTTTTGTTTTATGGAACATGAACAACTTTTTTATGGATCCTTTTTCAATTTTTTATGGATCATTTTTGTTGTTTTAGCGGCGCAAACTTAGGGCTACCATTGTAATATTGATTTGTGGCCAATACAATCATATAGTTTCTATAGTTTCAATGTTAATAGACGTGCCGGTTAGGGTGGGGCAAAATGATCGTTTTTTCAGCACAGCATTTTTTGGTTCCATTTTGGGGCCCAGACAACTGTACAAAATTTGGGGTCGATTGGTTTTGACCCGGTGTAGCGCATTGCGTTTGAAATTTGTATGTAAATTAGTATGGGAAAACCGACTTTTTTGCATTTTCAATATTACAGACTAAAATTCTTTCTGCAGCATGTCAACAATTAGATAGAAGGGTAGTCCAGTATATGCTGAACAGCTTTGCCGAAGGATGCATGGTGTTATAATGTCTTTAAAACAAGTTATAGCTGTTCAAAGTTCGATAGTTCGAATAAATTACCAAAAATCATTTTCTTTGCCAACACTGCGGGAGAGACAGTCGCACATAAGCGAACTATAGGAGTGATAATCAGTCTCTATTGCAAATGAATGTAGATGATCTTCTCTTGCAATGTTTGTTTATTTTTCTGCCAGCTTCCCAGTGCCATTTTTGTCGTGCGAATCGGTCTCGAAAATTTTGACGGTTCTATCTACTCCATGAGAACGAAAAAGATAGCACGATGAGTTTCTTTTCCGTCTCGTTCATGAATCTTTCGAATGTGCGTTTTGTTTCTACATAAGGTTTGTTCCAGTACATGGAAGTTACTCCCTGTTGCTCCGGAGCAAAAAATTCTTGCTCCTTTTCACTCCGGTTTGCCACCAGAAGAAGAAAAAAGAGAAGAAGATAGTACAGGAACGATTTTCTCCCTGTTTGCTCCGGAGTACTTCCAGTTTCTCCTGGTACTGGAACAAACCTATAATTATGGCGGATCCGCGCCATCGCGAAATATTGACGTTTTAACAAAACGTTCCTGTCGTGTCATGATTTAATTCAACTTGGATCGACGCGGGTGCATTTTTTTAGTAGTTCGGTATGCCGGAACAGATTACCGGTGGTAGTTCGGTAATAATTTATTGTGCAGAGAGCGGATCAAATAATTTGTTTCAAGTTGGTGGTACATTTGTCGCGGCCTCTGTTTTTTTTTTAATAATTTCGGTCAGGCGATCATTGAAAATTTTATGCGACGTCAATGCTTAATTATAAAAAAAGAATTCACCAGAAGCACTGTGACTGATACAGATTTAAGCGGATATCTGTGAATCAAAACAAAAAAACAGCCGCGCCGGTTCATGAATACCATCAAAAGGAAGTTTTTCTACCAAGCTCGTTCATTTTTAACATTTCCTGCCGATTGCAATGGCAGGTCAACGAACCGCCCATGGTTTATGCGTACGATAGTGCCGCCCGGTGCCTTGGTGGAAGCGCTCAGGAATACAATAGTGTACATTATTTTCGTTGCGATCCAGGAAATGGCTCTGATCTAGGAGATCCGGTGTAGTTAATGTTGGCGGATCCAAAGTTAGTTGATGTTGCTCTTTTATTTGGGATACATTTTTCTCAAATATTTTTCGTCTTCATTTAACAGAAGCGGTCCCAGATTTTGAACGAAAAAACATCCTATGACTCGTAAAAAATTGAGGCTGATAGAAAACTTGCCATTCGACCAAAGCAACAGACATTAAAGGATACAACATGCGATATGATAGATTTTTTCGTCGATTAGCACCGACATGGAGAACAAGAAGCATCAATTTCGTTGTCCGACAACACGGAATAGCTGTGACGCATTATCCAGGACCAGAAGCTGCTGCCGATATGTGGCAGTTACAGGAGCATATCATCCTTCGATTGATCATTCCCAGAGCTGCTTCCACGTCTGCACCCTTGATGTTATTCATCCAACCGCGGTGCACGTTACGGTCGTGCAGGTCAAGTGTAAGTGCAAATAATAAAATTGCAAAAAAATTCAAATTTAGATTACTAGAATTCGCTAGCACTTTTTCAAATAGACCTATCTAACAATGAGGGACTTTGATTACTTACACTTGCGATCATTACGGGGTCTCTATTAAACTTTCCACTCTATTTACAGTACAGTACGAAAGACAGCGGTTTTTACAAGAACATTATTCAATGACAAGAATGGTAAAGTGGTCTACGTAAAATCGGCCGAGTTACTAACAGAAGCGAAAGTAAGCAAAGGGTCTCTCATTGTTAGATACGTCTATTTCAAAGCGCACACGAGAACAAAAGAATTTTTGAATATTAAAAATCTAAAACAAAAAAAAATGAACTTTTTAAAATTTTAGCATTTGAAATTTTATGGTTTTAAGAATTGCCAAATTATAGAATTCCAAATTTCTAGGATACTAGATTCTCCAATTTCAGCAGAATTTTTAGAATTCCAAAATTTTTGAAATTTCGGATTTTGAATTTAAGAATCTCAGAATTTTTGACCTTTTGAATCTTTGAATTTTACAATTCCAGAATTTTAGAATATTGCAATTATAGAATTTTGGTATTTGAGAATGATAGAATTTCAGAATTGTATAATATTAGAACTTTAGAACTTAAAAATTTTATAATTTTGGATTATTGGAATATTAGAATTTTTGGAATTTAAGAATTTCAGAATTTAGATTTCTAGAATTTTATATTAGAATACCAGAATATAAAAATTTTAAAATCTTGGAAGTTGAGTATTTTAAATCTTAGAATTTTAGATTACTAGAATATTAGATAATTTGAATATTAGAATTTTTGGAATTTCAGAATTTAGAATTTTAAAATTTTAGAATTTTAGAATTTTAGAATTTTAGAATTTTAGAATTTTAGAATTTTAGAATTTTAGAATTTTAGAATTTTAGAATTTTAGAATTTTAGAATTTTAGAATTTTAGAATTTTAGAATTTTAGAATTTTAGAATTTTAGAATTTTAGAATTTTAGAATTTTAGAATTTTAGAATTTTAGAATTTTAGAATTTTAGAATTTTAGAATTTTAGAATTTTAGAATTTTAGAATTTTAGAATTTTAGAATTTTAGAATTTTAGAATTTTAGAATTTTAGAATTTTAGAATTTTAGAATTTTAGAATTTTAGAATTTTAGAATTTTAGAATTTTAGAATTTTAGAATTTTAGAATTTTAGAATTTTAGAATTTTAGAATTTTAGAATTTTAGAATTTTAGAATTTTAGAATTTTAGAATTTTAGAATTTAAGAATTTTAGAATTTTAGAATTTTAGAATTTTAGAATTTTAAAATTTTAAAATTGTAGAATTGTAGAATTGTAGAATTGTAGACTTGTAGAATTTTGGAATCTTGGAATTTTGGAATTTTAGAATGTTAGAAATTTAGGATTTTAGGATTTTAGAATCTTAGAATTTTTGGGATTTTTGAAATTTTTGGTATTTTTAGAATTTTTGGGATTTTTGAAATTTTTGGGATTTTTGGAATTTTTGAAATTTTTAGAATTTTTGGAATTTACAATTTATACATCGCAAAGATAGAAAGAAACGCATACAATTCATAAATGTTAACGCTTAGACTACATAATAGTGATATTTTCTTGATCGAAAATCACTTAATATCCTATTTATACCAATTTTAAGAAAATAACGAAAACTTACTTTTGCTCATTTTTTGTACAGTGTTTACCCTAAATACACAACCACTTATATAACGTAGTTGGCGTGTATTGGAGGATTTGTGGGCACGATATAAATAAAACAAATGCATTATTGTTTTATCCCTAACGGTACTGTTTCACTAATAACTGTTTCAACTCTCCTCTGTTTCAAATCACCTCGGTTTCCCCTACCTTTAAAGTCGAACCAGACCCCGAGATATTTAAATGTAAAGACCTAATTGATCGTTACACCCATTAATAGAAGCTGGAGTTACACCAGCTCACGCTTCCTAGAAAAGACAACCAATTCAGTTTACTCCGTGGAGAACTCGATACCCAGCTGAAGAGCCCAAACAGACAAATTGCCCAAAGTATCTTGTAATGATCCTTGCAAATCGGCAGTTTTGGGGGCTGTAACAGAGACTATCCCGTCATCTGCAAGTTGCCTTGCATGAATTGGCAAAACAATCGTCAATATCATTAACATAAAAATTGTCAAATAGGGGACTTAGACATGAGCCCTGGGGAAGACGTTGTTAAGTCACCATGCGAAAAATGCATGTGCTTCTCAGACAACAGGTTTAGCAAAAAGTTATTTAAAATCGGCGAAAAACCATGCTGATGCAGCTTTTCTGAAAGAACATAGATGGACACTGAGTCAAAAGCCCCCCTAATATCCAAGAAGACTGATGCCATCTGCTTTTTGTTAGCATAGGCCATTTGGATTTCTGTAGAAAGAAACTCAAGGCAATCGTTCGTCCATTTGCCTTTGCGAAAACCAAATTGTGCATCTGACAGCAACCCATTTACTTCGACCCAATTGTCGAGGCGGAACAAGATCATTTTCTCCAACAACTTCCGAATACAGGACAGCATCGCAATCGGTCGATACGAGTTGTGGTCGGAGGCTGGTTTATCTGGTTTTTGGATGGCGATGATCTTCACTTCCCTAAAGTCATGAGGGACAATGTTGCCCTCTAAAAACTTGCTAAATAAGATCAACAAGCGCCTTTTTGCAGTGTCAGGCAGATTCTTCAGCAAGTGGAATTTAATTCTGTGTAACCCTGGGGTGTTATTGTTGCATGACAAGAGAGCAAGTGAGTACACCACCATCGAAAACGGTGTTTCGTTCGCGGTATCACGAAGAGACGCGGCGCGGTACGTTTTCTGTACCGGGACAGAGTCCGGACAAATCTTCTTGGTGAAAGCGAACATCCAGCTGTTTGAATATTCTACGTTCTCGCTGGTACAGTTTCGGTTACGCATACGTCAAGCCGTACTCCAAAGAGTGCTCATCGCTGTTTCTTTCGTTAACCCGTCGACGAACCGTCGCCAATAACTGCGTTTTTTGGCTTTCATTAGACTCTTCATTCGTCTTTCTAACGACGCGTACTGTTGATAGTTAACGGGTTACTCGTCTTCTCGGAAGGCCTTATATGCAGTGGACTTCTCCGCGTACAGCTCTGAGCACTCTTTGTCCCACCACGGGATAGGAGACCGGCCGTGGGTGTTCGCACCGGGTATTGGTTAAGTCTTGATTCGCGCTGTCGAGGATCAAGCCAGCCAAAAACCTGTACTCTACCTCCGGAGAGTTCTTGAGTGGATTCCATTTTAGCGGATATCGCTGTCGCGTAACTCTTCCAATCAATGTTCCGTGTGAGGTCATACGAGACATTGATTGTTTCCGATGTTTTTGAACCGTCAGCAATTGAAATTATGATAGGCAAATGATCGCTACCGTGGGGATCAGGGATCACCTTCCACATGCAATCTAACTGGAGCGATGTCCAGCGATAAATCCAACGCGCCTGCGCGTGCTGGTGGTGTAGGAATCCGCGTCATTTCTCCCGTGGTTAAGATTGTTTCAAAGATCTTGGATTAATGTTGATCTATTATCATCATCAAGACAACCCCTATACCGTACCGTGCGAGTTAAAGTCTCCTAGAACTAGAGCGGTTCCGGTAAGGATTCCGTAATATTAAGAAGCGTTCGGTGCCCTACCGAGTCTCAAGGAGGAATGCAGATGGAAGCAATTAGTTCGGTGGAAAGAATAGCCCTTTTTAATCCCCAAAAGTACTCCTCCATAAGGGTTTTCTCGATCCAGACGGATTATATTAAAGTCGTGGAAGTTGAGATTTATATCGAAAATTAACCAAGTTTTACATAATGCGAAAACATCACATTTTAAACTGTTAAACTGAAAATTTGAAGGAAACGATTTTCGGGAGGATACTTCTGCAATTCCAGTGTAGTCAGTGATCGAATCAGTGACCTTGTTTGATTACTTAGTCACCAAAGGATACGATCGCTGCAAGGAGGGGCCATTTAGCAGTAGACCTGTGCGCCGTCGCGACACGCAGCCGCCGCCGGAAAATTTTAACAAAAGCCGACGCCGAAAGTTAGCCCGGCGGCGCGCCTCAGACGCCTTTTTCTCACGCCGACAATTCGCGAACTCGAAAATCGTTGACTCATATTTTATCCTCAAATCTAGGAACATTGTCTATGGTCCAAATATACGACATTAACTGATTCATTACTGATTGTGAATTAGATCACAAAATTAACAAAGTCTTGATATTTTCTCGAAAATCATTACACGACACTCGGAATATAATTCATGGATCCATTCTTGCTTCGTCAACTGATTATAGTTGCGAGCATATAAGTTACAATTCACCATTCGTGCGCGTGGAATGGTTTACAAATTAAAAAAAAACACTTCCACTTTCAAGATATAGTTAATGAAATTTACGATTATGTGCCTGATTTTAATCTTTGCACGTAATCAATTTCACTGGAACGTAGTTTATTATTCATTGATTTTTTAACCGATTCATGACAGTCGAGCTCGTGAAACTGTTCATGTTATAGTTTATGAAGTAATTAATTTTCCACATAGTCTTAATATACTTACGCAAACAATTACAAGGAACGCAGACTATTATTCATGGATTATTCGCTCTGCTCTTTGGTTTTGAAAGTTATTGTATACAACTGCTAGCAACAAGTCTCATATGCGCGAGCATTAGATACAAGGAAACTACTAGGACCTGTAACTCTGTTATTCTTTTGATAAGATTTAGTGTCATGTTCGGAATTAAATGAAACTGCGCTGAGCACCAAAAATACTTTACCTAGCCACAATTCATGTCCGTGAAATAATTAAGAAAATTATTAGACACGTTACTTTGTGTAAAAAATCCGACAGGAAGCTCAAGACTAAAATATCACGATAACACGACGAGAATTTACGAAAATCGTTGCATAGTTCAATTCTTGACTTTTTAGTCAATAAAGTTAATACAATTCAATGTATCATCAAGTTATGAACTAGAATCATAAAAATATTAAACATATTCAGACACAACCATCCACTAAACATTTGAGTATAATGCCATCTTTTTTTTGCGTGAACTAGTATTGTGAAAACACAAAAATTATTTTCAATACGAGGTTTATTTATCATTGATTGACTAGTGACCTATTTTGAAATAGTTGGGCAGAGTGATCTTGACTTTTGGCGATACTGGTGTACTGAAGTGGCGATGCAGAGGGTAAGATTTCTGGTCTCATATTGCGAATTTCACCCCCAAATACTCCCAGAAATATAATTTTGTCACACGAAAATATGCTCACACCGTATCTACCATAGCCTGGTTGTTGCGGTGGCTAACAAAAACAACATTTAACGCCCTCTCTAGAATTGTGCACAAGATGTTCAGTTTGTTTATTTGCTGTCCCCATGCAGTTAAACGTGAGAATTATTTTGCTGCTTAAAAAAATCTACAGATGAAACGGGCAATAAATTATTCATCGTGCGATCTAGCCCCACTCAGGAAAGATTTTCAGTGTCAGTTGCATCAGTCCGGTATCACAGACAAATAAGAAGTAACACGAGATGAATTTTCATCACTCGTAGAAAAAACGGTCGATTTAAATTACAAAAAATGCGCCATATCAGCGAGCGTGGCGTTAGTGAAGAGAATTTGACACAGAGCTAAACGCGTTACTTAGTTTTCGCACCCACCCGAAAACGTTACCGGAAATGTGAAATTCATTCTTGTCGAAATGCCCAAGGCGGGAGTTGCTCACAATCATTTCTTATGTTACAACACGATGCCGATCGGTGAGTACGCACATAATAGGATGCTAGTAATTTAATTGATTCGGTGTATCGAATCTAACTAGATGTATGCAATGGATTAGAATTTGTTGGTCCCCGGAACTGCTGGAGAAATTGGTGGGGTGCAGGTGCTACGAAAACTAGAGATACGCTCAGACCATTTTCAATCAGGCTTGTTTAGTGATCAGTTTCAACCCAACAGGAGCTAAAACATCAAGTCGTGGAATTATTATGAATGATAGTAACTGTATATTTAGGTTTGGTCAGGGTGTAGATCTGTATGATTCCAATACCTCGAGCATACTTTGCACTCAAGATAGAAGCAAATCATACGTTGAAAGAAAATGTAGTGCTACGGAATCGCATACCTTACCATCGCGGCGATTTTGTACTTACAAGAAGTAAAAGTAAACGTCAGCCTGGAAATAAAGTAATGTGTCTACCTTGAAAGGTACACAATCATTACTGCGCAGTAATGCCATTTATAACGCCTCGTGTTAGGGTACCTGATATCTGCGGGATTCTAAAAGAGAGACGGTAAAGAAGACTAAATAGAAACAAAAAAAAACAATGAATCGACAACAAGAATTAATTTCCTCAAGCAAAACAAAAACAGTTTTACCGTTGCTTAATTTTTCAAATATAGAACAATAAATAATTATTGTGGGTCATTGAAATACAGTCGTTACTCTGCATTCTTTAAATTTGTCCATTGCAATCATTATTTCATGCGAAGACGTAGTATGCGACATCGACAATTGGGTCATTAAATGAGAAAAAAAAGTCGTTTTTTATTACTTACATCGATAAAGCTGATTTTCGTGATTGCAACAATATTTTTTTTTTCCAACTCAGGAAACGTGAAAATAATATTAAAATTTAAAATAAAGAAATATGTTGACAGTCTGGATTTGACACTATAGGAAGGGTTTGACATATCGAATTTCACGACAAATGATGCCCTGTCAGAAAAAATAAGGCATGTTTTCTCGGTTTTTCCACAGGGTTATTTTTATTTGTCATAAACACCATACATTGCATATAGTTTTTTTTCATTTTGGGTGTTGTCCTGATAGGCCAGATGTAAACAACCGCTGTTTTCCTATGTATGGTTGCCAAGTTTACATTAGATTTATTTTAAAAAACAAAAAAATCGTTTTTACGTATTACAACGAAATTTTTTTTGAAATCATGTTATATTATGTATATTGGACCTAAAATTTATCGAATGGAACGGAAAACTATATATAGCTTAATGACCCAATTATTCTATTTCGTTCTTCAAATTTTACAACTGTAAAAATAGTTCCACTTTTCGTTTATTATCTTGCATTTGGCAAGCAAGCTTCAGTTGAAAAAAAAAATGATCTGGTTGCAAGAATTACATTTTGTGCAATGTGTTCAACAGATGTCGGTAGTACATCGTGAGCGATGATTTTTTTTAGAATTTTCTTCAAGCTGTAACATCTGTTTGTATGTGTTGCGAAGTCTGTTACAAGAGAAACCGAAAATTTGGGAAAGGAATTGTACTGCCAAGAATTGTTTTTAGTTACATAGGCGTCAATATTCGCCACGCCGGCGCGCCGCCGCCAATGGGGTCCAACGGCGTGACGCCGCCTACGCCGGCCAAATATGTCGCCGATTAAAAATGCAGGCGCACACCTCTAGAGCTCAGGCCAAATTACCCACAAACAGGTTATGAGCTATAAAGTTGAAACCTATCAACCGATTTGCAAAAACTTATGATTTCCTGAAAGCTCGACCGACTGCGCACACTTTCATCTCAAACGATTTTTCGCGGTCCCGTATCAGATTGTATATCCGGAAAATGGTCCGAATTGGACCAAGCCATATTCTGTTATTCACACACCGAAAAACAAAAACATTGATAGTTTCGCCCAAAACAATATGTTAAATAAAAGATATTATCCGGCAGATACAAAATTACGATAATGCACTTGATTTAATTAACTGTTGTTGCCAAAAAAAATCTTGTTTTTCGGCTTACACATTTTTCAAAACAAGCGCTCCAAAACAACATTCGCCTCTAGCGCACGCACACGTAAACTGAGAACCGCAAAATTTTGTGAGATAGAACAGAGGTGATGATGATAGCCAGAAAAATGATATGAACGCTTTTCATAATATTACCATAACTGAGAAACAGCTGGGGGTCCAAATTGGCCAGCGGCCCGAACTGGGCCGCTTCGCCCTATTTATTGCTAGTTATTTATCATATCGGTCGCAGACATCGTCCAACAAATTTTCGATTGAGATAGTGGTACCCCTACACTGCCCATAATCGCAAGTCAGTCCCATATTTGAATCAAGTACCCCTACACTGCCCATAATCGCAAGTCAGTCCCATATTCTACGGAATTCCCTATGTACATGGGACTTATTTGCGATAATAGGCAATACAGCACACTCCCCTTCCAAATATTCCTAGCATTCTGCCTCGATTACCCACCATCTTGCTCACCATTCGTTACCAAACCAAAGGAGGCTATGAAATCATAAATACCAAATATATATAATTTGCTATCCATCTTGTCAATGATGGATCGACACCGGTCTAAAGTGGACACTGCGTTAAGCTTTCTAATACTGTAAACGAAATCCTTTAGTATCCAAGGTTGCCATTATTTGTTAATTGTGAGTCCCATGATGTGTACTTTTTGCATGAATTCAATTTATGCTTTTTACTTTAGACAGCTCTCATCGTTGATACAAGGTACGCTGATGATAGTAGTTTATTAAGAGATTTTGTGAAGAATACATCTGATTCCTGGCAACGAAGGAGTACTCAAGCGATTGAAAAAAATGTAAGACCAGCTTAGATCGGCAACGTCCACTGTAGAAGAAAACGTTCCAGGTACCATTTGCATTGCGCTCGAAATGGTACAGTAAATTACGACGTACAGTGGCTTAGCTCAGCAAAGATCATCCGATAAATCATTGAATTGAGTCGATGGTACACACTGACAGATGTACAGAGTACTGAATCCGGTCGTTATACAATCAAAAAGCTTGGCATAAAAATCACGCAGTACTATATTTGGGAAGTATCAATCACAGCAACTGAAAAACTCAGATATTGAAATTTCCTTACAAAGAAGAAGCCCAAAACATGCTCTGTCTCCGGACAATCAAAAGGCGCAAACATACCTCATCGCCGCTGAAGTTTCTTGTGGGCTGACAGTATTATATCGAGAAGCAAACCAATGCTCGTGCCATTAATCATACCAAAATTAAACGATCACAAGAAACTATTCCTGGTGATTGCATAACTAAAACACTATTTGCTAGGTACCTCTTCTACGAACCGGCCATAATATTGGGCCTAAACAAACAATCTATTGGCTGACGACAACAAGCATTCTTCGATTACTTCTGAGATCGGATTGACGGATGTCTCCGCCATGCTACGTTTCTACGGAAAATCATCCGGATGCTCATCGTTACGAAGCTGCTGATCATGTTCTACAAAAATTCGCTAGTTTTCAAAACATACCGAATCTTTCGATACCACGATGGCGTTTCCGAGGTTTCAGCATATGTTGAGCATGAGCTGGAGCCGACTGGTTACAACCACGCAGCACCCGAATAACAAAAAGCAATGCGGAAACCGACATTACTCTCCTAGCCGACTTGGCTTACTAAATGTGCTTTCGACTGAATATTTCATGTGCCTGCCTACTATCGTTGTACTTCGTTCTACGACAACCACTAAGAAAAATCTAGGTCAATCCAACTGACGTAACCAGCCAATATATAATGTATTAAAATTTAATCACGTTTTTTCGTTTTTTCAGGTGTTGAGCGGAGTCATTTGGTAGTTTATTCGGTTTCTTGACAATTGTGAAGGACTTTCTTGGGTAAAATTGTTTAAATCTACACGATAGTCCACGCTGGATACTAATCCAGACACACTAACCTTCCCAGAAGCTGCCATCATCCGGCCATCATGCTACTGCAAAATTACTATTGCAAACTCGTCCGAGTTGGACGAGTCCCATTGCTTCACGTATGGTTTTCCTGTGGACTAGTTTAGATTTCGGTACGTACAAAATTGGACTACGTTTATCACCGATATCATTTTATAGGAAATTAATGTGATTCTATTTATCAATTTCACAGAAGTACCTTATGTCCATATCGCTAGAGCTGGCTGCTGCTGTAGAAGAGCACGACTGCGATGAAGAAAACTGGGCCGATTGTGAGGAAGGATCGAATGAGGAAATTTGCACATTCCGAGATTACACTGATGATGCAGGACCTGGTGGCACTGGCCTCAGTGGCCTTGCAAGCAGCGAGGACGAACTGCCTTCACGAGACGTTGCTCACATGGATGCTGCGGAAGATATTCTTGCTCATGAACCCGGCTCCGGAAGCACGGCGACTACCGCGAATAACGCACAAACGCCAAGACTGCATCGGAAGCGCAAATTGACTGAAAATCGGGCGTTGTTCGGAAGCGGAACACGTAGGTTTGGGGAATCACTGTGACAACACAAGCTCGGAGTCCCTCAACTTTAGTAGTCGTAAACGGTTAGTTTTAGATAGTACCAGTTCGCCGAGAACTTTACTCAGTCCGTCTAATCTTACTACAACGCAAACATCCTTAACGATCGGAGAGCGAAAGATCCCAAAGATAATCCTCCTCCCGAGGTAAACGATTGGTTGCAAAAATTCCAGCGATGGACTCCCGTCGAACGGCTGGTTGCAGTAGATCTGCTGATTGAACATTGCGACCCGATCCAGGTGCGGCACATGATGAAGGTTATCGAACCCCAATTCTAGCGAGATTTTTCGCTTCTATCGAAGGAGGTCGCACTTCAAGTGCTGTCTTACCTAGAACCAAAAGATCTCCGTGCGGCTCAAACATGTCGCAGTAGGCGTTTCCTAGCCGAAAAGTGCAAGGAAGCTGTCAAAATGATGAAAGGGATGGGAGGTAACCGTCCGAAACGGGGCCGTGCCGGCAATATGCCTTCTATTTCGTCTCAATGGAAAGCGGCGTACATGCGACAACACATCATGAATATGAAGTGGCGCTCGAGACCGATTCGTACGGCTATGGTACTAAAAGGTCACGGCGACCACGTTATCACGTGCCTTCAGTTCTGCGGCAACCGAATTGTATCCGGTTCCGACAACAATGCGCTCAAAGTGTGGTCTGCCATCGCCGGAAAGTGCCTTTGAACATTGGTTGGCCACACAGGTAGTGTCTGGCCGTCACAAATGGCCAGCAACATAATCACTCCGGCAGTACTGACCGCACGTTGAAGGTGTTTTTTTTACAATGGAGAAGACCTTTACGTCCTAGCCCAGTACACGTGCTATTGGTAGGGTCCAATCTACCACACGGGGTGCACTGGGGGCGTGTCGGGCTCGAATGGTGACCAGCCATTAATACCGACTAAACTCCATTGGGCTCCGCCATCATTCCTCCCAGGAACTACCTCTCGGTATTACTTATGGGAAGTTGAAGGTGTGGAACGCTGAAACTGGCCAACTGTTACATACGCTCTATGGCCACACTTCGGATGTTCGTTGTATGTATTTACACGGAATAAAGTCGGCAGTGATTCCCGCGATGCAACTCTACGAGTCTGGGACTTTACCGAGGGCACTTGCCTACATATGCTATGGTCATTTGACTGCTGTTCGCTGTGTTCAGTGCGATGGTAGGCTAGTAGTTTCGGGAGCTTACAACTACATAGTTAGGGTGTGGAATCCTGAACGATAAGAGTTTCTCCATACGCTTCAAGGCCACACTAATCATGTGTACTCACTGGACACGTCGATTCGCGTATGGAACGCGGAAACGGGAAGTTATCACCAGAGTTTAACATCTGGATGCAGCTTCGGCAAAATTTTCTGGTATCGAGGAGTGCTGCCTCGACCGTCACGGTTTGTGACATCATCACTGGTCAGTACTTGCAAACGCTATCTAGCCCCAACAAGCATCAATCGGCTGTCACCTGTTTGCAGCTCAATTCCCGCTTCGTAATCACCAGCTCGGACGACGGTACCGTCAAGCTGTGCGACGTAAAAATTGGAGAGTTCATTCGTAACCTGGTTGCACTAGAATCGGGCGGTTCTGGTGGTGTTGTGTGGTGAATTAGAGCCAACGACACTAAACTAATTTACGCCGTAGGGTCACGCAACGTTACAGAATAACCAAACTAATGGTACTCGACATATCAAAGCAAAGTGCCTGCTTGAAATGCTCATAATTTTGAACAAGTATATTCTTAGTACTTTTCTGAGGAACAAACGACTGGTGCCATTGCACGTACACTAACCCTACATGCATACATCAAAAATTTATATAATTGTTTATTGATAAGGACTAGTACTTTAAAAAATCTGACGCTAATAAAAGTTTTGAAGCAAAAAAATACTGCTCTTATTGTTTTTATTTTAAAAAAAGAAAATCCAAACGAATAAAACAAGAAGAAGACCAAAATAAGGAGCTCGACGATCGCCCGATTTTCTATAGTTCGACATCGGGCTCACGTCGGTCCGATTACGTCGATGCGTTTGACATATTCGAAGGTTGACGCGGTTTATGCAAAGGGTGCAAAATTGCAGGATATAAACCCGATATCCTGCTCTGATCGGCCCGTTATCGGGCTTAGTCGGCCCGATCATCGGCCTGATAATCGGGCCGATTGAGCTCTACAAAATTTACTGGGTTTGTGCTTTTCAAAAGCTTCAAAGAAAAAACTGCCTTTTGAATTGATATAGGCGGCTGTCACGAGCTTTCGTATAATAGCATATCGAGCGATAATCCTGCAAGTCACAATAGATGCATTTGGATTAATTGAATGGTCTCATAAACCCTATCCTCAACTCATGAAGGACCGCCAACTTGAGTGTAATAACCATCGAGGAATAATGATCAACAATACTATAGATAAGGTACTCTTCCATGTTCTATTTACCAGACAGCGCCTGTTGGCTGCATCCTTTTTTCAGCGAATACCAAATTAAGTTTCGAGATTGATGATCAACGATGATGTTTACCCGTCAACAAATTCCAAATACTTAAGAACTGACTATTTGTGGATTTCACAAGCAGTGAGTTTTTCGGCGTACTATTCAGCGAAATGAAAATTAATGTTCTTGTGTATAGAACTGATGGTAAGCAGGAAATAATAACAAAATAATATCCAAAAGGCTTTAGCAAAGCTTACGGATAATTTCTGTGCCTAGAGTACATCTCCATTTCCATCTATTTGTTCCTATTCGTTCCAAAATGTCTTACTATATCGAGCATGGACGCATTCGCGTGATTTGTTAAACCAATCATTCTGCTTTCGCCATCAAAACGATCAAAACAAAGAAGCATCACACACATGGAAGGGCCGCATAAGCTATTAGAAAATAAGCTCACAGAATTTCGCTCGTAGAAAATTATCTTGTCAAGAGCTAACTACTGGTGATTACCAGTTTCACATCCAGCATTGAATTGTCACGATCTGAATTTTATGGCTGACGAAAATAAAATCCCTGCATTCACATTATTTCGAATGTCGTTTTTGCTTGAGGCAAAACTAACTCAGTTTTGAACCTAACTGCTGTCAAGCCGTTTGTTTGAAGCCAGTTTCGCGCCACTGAACTGAAAACCGAGTTGGGTTCCAACCTGGAAAATATTTCGGGTTTGCTCACACCACCGCTGTTTTGCGAGAACCCAACTCAGTTCAATTAAAAACGTTTGTTTGAAGTAACTAACATGGGTTAGTGTTTAGGTTCTCAATCGAAAACAACATAAAACTGTTGTACCATAAGTTTTGTTTTAGTTTGCCAATACGAATATTCAATCTCATTACGTTGAAAAAATAATTTTAATGGGAATCAATCATAATTTGATTCTCCAGCCAAAATAAATGTATATCTCAGTTTAATATTATGGTTAACACCGACACATTAAGTTTAACAATTTTTCTGGGTTACCACAAAACCAATAAAATTAATGTTTCTACGCAGAATTCTCCTTCAGAAAATTCTTACCAAGGCTTAATTTTGTCAGCGCTTCAAAAAATTGATTTAATTAAAAATGATTGGTTGCAAAACTCGGAAAACAAAGTGACTTCTTATAGGCACCCTTAAAGTGTCATTTTATTTCGTAAGAGAAGATTTGCAAGCTGTGCTAATAGTATTCATTCACTTATAAGCAAGGATGCAAAAAATCGTTCAATTGAAAATCGATCGAAGCTCTTTACTGATATTGCATCCCCAATGATACTTCAATAAATACACAGTGATAGAAAATCGGTTACTATGATCTGATGCCAGAAAGAAAGCCTAGAAAGATTGTTCATTTTCACTATCACCGATCGGTATCAGACACTGCTAAAACTGAAATAAAAATCATAGAAGGAGAATACAGGAGACTTAATTTTTTATAATTTAGATCCAGAAAAAACGAAGCCAAAACAACAGCTGTCTATTGGGATGAAATTGGACGTACTTTCGGACCACTACCCAATGTACTATTTTCCACTACGCTGTTCTCTTCCTCTAAGGTTTTTCTAAACTATTTTCGTTAAAGGTTGGATTTCCGAAGGACATTCTCAAGGACATTTTCATTGGTAACATATTTTGGTGGTTCCATAGCAGAGCATTCGTTAAAGTTAACAGAATTAGCTTATCAATTAGCTCTGTCGTTATTTCTCGATTTTTCTCGCTATGTTACTAAAGCAGTTCACAACTGTGATCGAGGCTAAGTACCTAATAAATCGACGTATTTTGGCATGGACAACTCTCTTCTGGGGTATACTCACTGTAGGGAATCTTTTTGGTGCTGTTTTTAGAGGCAATTCCTTCTCAGCACTGAGAATAGAGGAACACATCTGGTGCTCTACATATGGTAAAAATTCAGGAGCGGATCCAGAAAAAAATTTCGGATGGGGTCCAAAATTTTGACTTTAAAAATTTTCATTGTACAATACGTAATATGTAATACCCTCATTTAATTAAAATAAGTTTTGGTAATCGAATCTGGTTTGGAATGATTTTGAACTTAGAATGAATTTAAAATAGAAACTATTTTAAAATTTCTCGAGAAGTTAAAATTTTTGGGGGGGGTCCGGACCCCCAAGACCCTCCCCCTGGATCCGCCACTGTAAAAATTTATCGGAAATCGTACAGCAGAGTTTAAACTACCCAAATCACTCTTAGTCACAGCTAGAAGCGTGTCATAAGATCTTAAATTTCAGTGGTGTCGTGCAATATTGGTGGGATTCATGGCCATGAATTTTGGAATGTTGGCTTTGATGTTACTTTAGCCACCCCACCATATGACATACTGGACCATAGAGTACAGGTAACGATTCTACAAATCATCGCAACATTGGAATCTATTATTGAACATTTACCGTGCTATTGGCTGCTGGTTAACGCTATCGCACCTGTCTTTTGTGGGAGGAAGCTCACGAAACTAAGGAAATATTGGCAAGAGCAGTTCATCCGATAGAGCTAAGAGAATAGCTTTTTTCTGGGATTGATTACAGGAAGTTTGACTTGTGGGGAAAGAGTTGTAGTTACTGATGTGGTTTGTCGTGTTTTCCATGATTGCCACGACAAAACCCTGCCCACACAACCAGCCTCAAGGTAGACGACTATAAGGTCACGATATACCGAAACCCGTTGTGCTACATCCTGAAAAGTACCACCATATTTGATACATATCGACAATGGTACGAATTTCGAAGGTATAAAGAACAAAATCATTACATTCTATAAACATAATCACTTTTCGCGAAGAGAAATTTTCGCTTCCCATCTTTTACGAAATAGGGTGATGAGCCCATTATCGATATGTTTCTATTATCACGCTATCCATTTGAAGCCGTTGGTTAGAGCAGTGTCTGCCATCTTTGTTTAACGCATTGAGTCAAATGGTAGCGCAACAATAGGGGCACTCGATTCGTGTTTTCGTTGCGCTCTAACACGAGAATTTCACTGTTTTCAGCGCATGTATGTTATTATCTTGGTACTTAACAACGAAGCAAAGCTATTGATGCCAATTTGTACGCATTCCTTGTTAATGAATCAGTGAGGCGCCCTCCTTAGTATGGTTGAAATAGGCACTTCACCCTACTTGTGATTTTTATTCGTTGCTATCGCTAAGCAAGCGCATCGATAGTGACAGAAGAAAATATCAAACAATGAGGTGGACGGTATTATATACTAGATGATTACTAGACCCAACGATTTTTTTCATCCTCAGACTTAGATTTTTCGGGACTCTGATCATCAACGATCTACCGGGGTATACAAAAGATCATTGTCTCACTGTGATTAAGTACTTCTATGACAAACCAAAAGAACACTAGAAAATCAGTTTGATGAGCTTTTTGCAGAAATAGCAAAAGCTTTGATAGAATCTGATAAGTAAAAATTCCAATTTTTGATTTTTAAACAGACTTATAAGAAATAAACACAAGTATTTCTGTGTCGGTTTTACCCTAACCAAAGGGTCTCGATTTTACCCCAACAGCGAATTTTTTTTTAAAAAGCAATAAAAAATATTGAATTTTCTCAAACTCGTCTTCAATTCCCAGTTGATCATAGGAAAGGCCGATAATAATAGGTACTGAAAAAACTGGTGATTTAAAAAGCTTTTGTTCCGTAAAAACCTTAAAATCAATCGACAAAATCTAACCGAAAAAATCTAAGGTACTTAATGTAATTAATGTCGATGTGTACGCACTTGAAGTATTTAAAGTACATCTTGACGGTAATAAAAATATTTTGCGTATTTAAAGTACGAAGGCGCTGTACTTAAAATCGTTTCAGTAATTAAAGTACAATGTATTTGGTGCGCACTTTTTTAAATCTTTGCAGTACTTAATGTACTTTATGGTATTTGATGGTACTTAAAGTAATTAATTATGTAAGACTTTTGGCACTGCGTGATGGTATTGAAGATTTAGTGCTTGCCCTTCGAACGCTGCTGTCATATGTTTTGTTTATTTTTATGACAATCGGCGTACTAACGTAAATCAAATGCTCTACATAATCGTCCTAATCATAAAGTGTCATCATGAAATGATCAAAAATTTGATTTCTAGAGAAAGTTGTGGGGTGTCCGTTTTACCCACAGTGTCGGTTTTACCCATAATTCCTCTACTATTTTCAGCAGTTGAATGAAATATTACGCAAAATTTACCACTCGTATGCACTTTCATCCAGTTTCGGTTCACTGTATGAATGATGTGAAGAAGGTAACTTTATCTTAACTATAAGTCGGAGTTAGCCGATAGTTCTGAACAAATATGTTTTCAATTTAATGAAGAAAATAACTTGTTCTTATCATTTCACACCTTTTCTTGGACAAATTGATATTGCTATTATCTCAAATGGTTGATTCGAAACCAAATGGAGCGAAATAGTTATGATAACAGCAGGCTCTACTACTATAATAGGCATAATATCCTAGAAAGTCGTTAGGCAATCGCTCCTATCTCCGATTTTTTATTGTTTACTATCTCCAAATATTTACAGATGGTAACTAACAAAATTAACTTTATTCTCACATTTTCTAAGTAATTTTACTTCTCAAAGGCAATTTTATGGCATTATTTATTTTTAACACCTAATTTATACAATTTGGAATAACACTGATGAAATGATTACATAACTTGAACATACATACATACATACATACATACACAAGCACATTTACATATATGTTTCCCAAACTTGTTAAACTGCATCGAACGGTCTATAAGGCCTCCGGATCTCGGATACAATGTCGGTTTACACTTTGCCTGTCTAATATATGCTATATGAGAATAGCTAATACATTACAATAAGTATTCTGCAATAGTATATTGAGCAATTTCGCAAACGACAATATTTGCTTTAATTCAATTCTAAATTAGAATGCTATGAATGTGCGTACTCACTGTTAAGCCTCTGAAGCGAGTTGTACTTATACGTATGATAATATGCAACATGGTCTACGTGTACTGCATTCTTAGATCTCGTATTTTTCCCCATGTTGCTGATGGTTAATCCTGGTTTTACACTTTATCACTTTTAGATCATGTGCTTCGCCGATTTAGTCCAGTGGTTATTTTGGTCGTCTTATTTAAAAACTTACAGCACCTAGTCGTAATATGCAAAACATGCAAGAAAACTGGGTGTTTCGCCGTAGTATTCTGAAGTACACAAATATTAACTTTTCAAACACCATAAACACGAATCGAAGAAAGGGTGCATCTTGTTGTCTAGCATTTGCCAATATAAATCACTCTAGTGATAGTGATAACGATGCACAGATATTGCGCCAAAGCAAAGTGGATGAAGGCTTGACACCACGAATGAATCAACGACGTTGCTTCTTCCAAGTGCCAATTGGCTCTAGTCTGGTTGGGCAGCGAGACGCTCTTCTATCCGAGATCAGAATATCTCCCCATACAAAGAGAAGTATCATATCACACACCGAACAATTGTGGCATTTGTTTTTGATAGAAACGAATTTTATTAGTTATACACATCAAACAGTGATTAGGCTAAACACACGCTTCCCGACTCAGTAAAGCTGATAATGATTTTACAACAACCATGCTCGTAATCGCGAGTAGGCAGTTGCCTGGCAATTTTTTTTTGAAATCTCTTGCTTCAATCACACAGTTCACCATTGATAAATAAGACCTTACGATGTACATTGTCTTTGAATTGCGGTTTGCTTCATTTACATGTCCAAAACGTGGTTCGATCACGAGTGACAGGGAGCCTGTTTTGAAAGCACTTGTTGCTCTGTAACTGTCTCACGAGAGCGTCAAACGTAATAAAAGAGGTATAACAAGAAAAACAATAGAGCGATTTGTATTAGATTTCAAAGTTATAATCTTTGACTCCTTTATGTATATACGATTTTCCAATATAATCCATTATTCGATAGCTCAGAGATATTCGGACATCTGATAGATTAGATGGTAGATATTAAATGTTGTATAATAGACATAATCACAACTCGGGAGACAAAAACAGGGGAAGGAAATGAGTATTTCAAAAGGGTTTTCAGTAGAAAAGTGTTTACAATAAACCCGTAATTGCTGAATCAGATTAATCTTTTTGATGTGTTCTACAAGATGCTCAGTTAGTTACCATGAAACACAAAACCAACCAAGAAAATAAAAGTTTAAGTGGAATTCGTAGAAAGTTTATCTACAATTTTTTCAAAAGAAAGAATTCATTTTATACTCTATTTCTGAACTTGGACTTCTATTTCTAGAGATTTGCAGATTCTACCGATTCTCTTTCTGCACCACGGTCAAGGTATGAACATTAGACAAATGGTGTATGGAATCAGTGTCAATGAGTACCGAACCGAAAATGTTTAAGGCCAAAATCACAACGAAGGTTCGGTTATTTTCGGCTATGTTCGGGTTACGTTCAGCATCTGTGTGCGGCTAGAACGTATTATACCGATTGGCGATTTGCGGCAAAGCCAAAATTAGTCATGCGACACCTATGATTCAGCTCATGAACTGGCAAAGTGATACAGTTTGCTTTTTTTCACCCGTAAGTGAGTCGTAGCTTATAACAAAATCTTCATTATCTTCTCGGAAAAAGCTTACCACTGCCAAAATATGAATGAAACGAGTAAGAAATTTAGTTTTATTTGCAATTATTCTGAAATTACAGCCATTTGCAACTATTTCACTCATATATTTCTTCGAAATGTAATCGGGGTATTATTGTGGTTATGAAAAATCGTTCCATAAATAAAGTTCCAACTCGAAACCGAGACCCAATCAGTACCAATGTCGAACTCCTTCATATTTTGAACCATGTAGGAGATTCAGTGAAGACTATCGGAGAGAAGGATCGGCTGTGCATGATACAAAGCTGACACTTTCCTATTAGCCGGATATATTCTTTCCTCGCCTGGTCTGGAGAGTTTCATGAATTTACACCATCTCATGAAGGTTTAGCTTAACTTAGGACGAACGGGAAATGCTGTTGCGGCGGCTACGGTGCTCAACAAATTACATTTCGAAACAGCGCGCATATAGCTCTGCGAATAATGTTAGAAACCACTATGTTTTACACTCTTTTCGCAAGATGTTTACTCATCATCTTATAAAATGATGGTTTTCCTTCATTTTCATAAACAATTATCAACAAATTGATCGGTAATTTGGTGTTTAAAAGCCATTTTTTACCAATGTTTACATAAAATATATGCACTATGACAGAACAGAATAAAATCAGCAACACTTTCCTTCCAGCGCTATCTGCGAGCGGTTTCAACGTAGAATCGTCAATAGGAGATGGCACGCACCCAAGCGTATCGTTCAGCAATCCGCTTACTGATTTTTGCACCACGTGTTTCATTTGTTTTGAAAAATAAAAAGGTTCTAATTTCCCAAATGAACATACCTACATACAGTGATACAATTTCTAAGTAATCTGAGATAAGACATTCCAGTTACAAAAGATTTTGTCTTGCGCGTCAATGCAATTTTTTGATTTTAACGATGAAATAAAAAGAAGAAGCAGAAACGACGGCAGCCATTTTAGCTGCCACCTTGTGACACTATTCAGCATGTCCTTACTGCATAAAGTTTACAGCAGATGAAAAAATGTTCCGACGAAGCCTGAGGGATAACCACCTGAGGGATTCCATAAGAAATCGGTCGACCGCAATATATGAGCATCGTCGATTCGAACGAAACTTTGCAGTTATGTTCGGTTTATGAATATCTATGATTTTCTCTGGCAATTGCAATATTTTGATTCAAGAGCAATTTTTCAAAAGAGCCGACCTTTCGGCCTGCATTACTTTCAAATTTTTTTGCTGGATTACTGTAAACAGCAAAATCTAGGATAGGATCCGCCAGCTACGGCTTCTTCTTATATTTTGCTAATCCCTGTTGAAAACGACACACCCCTCGCGACCAATGTTGCCAAAATAGTAAACAATCTATATGTACCATTTTCACGTTTCTTGCAAAATCAAAGATTTAGTCTTTATATCCGATGTAACGTTTTCTTCCATCGGAATACAGCCCTACACCAAAACAAAATAATATATATATGTTGGACATTACGATAAATATTTCCAAGCCTCTTCATTTTTGTAAGTTGCTTTCTGAGTCTAGCAAGACGGCGCCGATGCCACCCACCCCAGTTGGTCTAGGTTCACTCCCAGTCGAGGTCGATGACATTTTTCTGAGGTGAGAAAAATCTGAGGTCACGCCTTGCTTCGGAAGGGAAGTACAGCCGTTGGTCCCCGGTCCATGAGTTGATGGGTCGATATCCAGTACAAACAGTGGGAGTGTCACCTCTCTGGCATTTTTCACAGCTTAGCTTAGCTTAGGTAGACTGCCCGTGGTTGCTCTTCGTGATTGACCGAATGAGTGAAAATGCACAATGAGCTAAAAATTGATGCATGGGAGGAGCGAATCATTCTCACTGTGCATGTTTCACTGAATCAAAACTTTCATAAAAATGGGTCAATAATGACGCCGGCCAATGGTCAATGCTGTTCTACCGAGAACGGGAAGGAATGTTAGTTCGACACTCGCTGTTGATACAGACCGAGACTACCTCTGCATCTCCACGGGTATCACGGGAAAGGAATTAGTGTTAGTAGGAAGGGAAAAGATTGAAAGGTATGCCTTGGTAGACAATACTATATTTGACTATATCTCGACAAACATATGATTACGGCCTAAAAGCCAACTGTCAAAATCCACTTTGAATGGAAATTCCAGACAAACCGTTACTAGTCGAACACAGTTCACAACAGTTTATGAAAGAGAAAACTTTTCTCTTTCGTTTACTACCAACATCTGTGATTGGCGTGTAACGGTTTGTCCGGAATTTCCATTCAAAGTGGATTGTGACAGTTGGCTTTTAGGCCGTAATCATATGTTTGTCGAGATATAGTCAAATATAGTATTGTCTACCAAGGCATAGAAACATTCTGAATGTGATTACATGATAGATAACTTATCGGTAAAAAAAGTGTTTCTAACGATAACTATGCACATTTTTAAATTTTATACTAATTGACATACAAAACTATAATTTCATTACAGAACATTATTCTAAGTATTATTTCAAATCAAAATGCATTTAACAAAAATTTTCGAAAATTCGACAGTTGCCGAGATATTGTAAACCATTCGAAAGTTACATGAAAACAACCAAAATATGATTTTCAGGATGTTTGGTTCATGGTTAAGAACACCTCAAGGTGTGATTGACTGTCTTATCTGGAGAAAAAATCGTTCACATATCATCAAATTTCAACCGTTACTAAGTTATTGAAGTTTTTGTGTTAAAAACTTAGTTATCTTAAAATAACTTTAACTCAAAAAGTATACTTTGTATTTCAAATCTTTTAGATTGGATAGGTAAGAAAATGTACCATTGTGTGATGTCCTTACATGTTTCAGCTAATGAGGTTAAGTAACCTTTTCAAAATAATTTATTTAAAACTTAACAATTTTGATCGATTTTTCGTTCATTTCTCGAAAATCTTAATAGTTAACATCATCGTTTTAAATTCAGATTGTTAGTCTTGCAGAGCTGCATGATTTGTTCTTTGACATGATCCACCTTTCTTTTCTTGTTTTCATGTGTTTGGGTTATTAAACTTGGATATTTCAATCTAATTTTCACTAATACTAGCTCTAATAAAGTATGGCACTTATTGTACCTTTTCTTTTCATTCGAAAGCCAGAGAAAAATTATTAATATCTATCAATTAAGTGAATTTAGTATTCTTTTAGAAGTCAATTATTTTAAAGTTAGTGTTATAAGCATTTTCGTTATTTTCTTAAAATAGTAAATAATAAAAATCATCATTATTATCATGGAATTAATGCAAATTCTAGCATTCTTTCTTTGACTCCATTCAATTATTTCTTCCTGTTTCGACGCAAAATCATTTTCATCAACTCATTCCATATGCAAAAACAACGATTTCGAACCCACTACATTTGTGGTGAGGTCATGCTGTGTTAACTATATGGATAGGGATGAAGTGTGAAATAACAAGTTATAGAGAATGTTAAGGGGCACCAAATGAACAATAGTAACGATAAATTTAGTTGAATAATAATTAGAATAATTACAAAACTCTCCAAAAACGCTAATTTTGAGTTATTTTATTAGTAAAATGTCATTTAGTACATTTAACTAAAAGATATACACACATCGAAAGAAATTTTTCTCAGATTTCGAATGAAATATTGGAAATAACGATATAAAGCATATTTTCTAAGAGAAGAGAAGACAATCGCGTAGCCAATTTGATCCAGTCCTAACCTCAATATTGAACCAGCTTCTGATTGGTCGTTTTGCCAGTCAAGAGCGTTCATAATATTTTCAAACGGGATGAAAAACAGTGCTGCTGAGTTTATTTTGGCTACATTTCATATACATGAACATTTCATGCAAATTGAATAAATACCCTGAATGACGATATAACTACGTGTATTGTTAAGAGGGACACAAATAAACTTAAAATTCAATTTTTAAATGCAGCTAGTATTGTGAATTCTTGACTGAGGGTCGATATTTGAGGTACAGCAATTGTGAAAATCATGCAAATGGAATCTGGCAACGATGGATGCTTGTTGTCTTTGGAATTACGACAGGGCCTGGTAGATAAAATTAAGAAGAGCAAGAAGCCTGTTGTCGTCTCTTCTCTTAGCATATTTTGTAGATTAGAGTCATTTAAGCACCTGCAAGTCGATTACAGGAAAAGTTCAGTAATGGAATTACAAAGAAACGAGAAGAGATACGAATATGATGTTGAAGAACAACGACGATTCACCTAAAACCCAACTTTTGGATAATAGGTATTGCTATAATCATTATTCATAATTTTGAGAAAATTATCAAAAACCTCAAAAACTACTTTAAAACGAAAAAATAATTTAAACTAAATAACCAATATAAGATTTGTAAACAAACTTTTGTTTTGCTGATTTCTCTTAATTTGTTATAATTTCAACACAGAAGACATTTGAAATTTGTTTCTACCAAGGGTGAAGGTGTTGATTCATGTGTATCTTTCATGAAATTCAACTCAACAGCTGATTAATGAGCGAAATGAGTTTGTTTACCGAAATCTTATTATCCCTTTTGAAGAATTGATATTGAAACATACTTTTCGAGTTAGAGGTATTTTGAGATAAATAAGTTTTTTGCACAAAAAGTTCAATAACTGTAACGGTTGAGATTTGATAGGCGTAGAACGATTTATTTGTCCAAATATGACAGCCAATCACCTTTTGAGATGTTCTGTATAGTTTAATGATCAGACTCTATGGTTGAATCTTAATTTGGTTGTTTTCGTGTAGCTTTAAAACGATTTACTATCTCACCTTGATGTCAAACGGAAAGTTACATGAAATTTAATGACCCTTTGAAAAAATCTATTGTTGTTGATGGAGAAACGCGAATAACTTATAAAAAGGTCGTAAAACCAAATGATTTTGTAGTTGACACAAAAATTAAAATATCTTGAGAGTTACTACATTTCAGAAATTTCTTGATATGAACATTTTGATTTGAAATGGCGTTAACAAACATATTCAAAAAGAAAATTGTATTTTATATTGCAAATAGTATGAATTATAAAAATATTTCAAAGGTTGTTGTAAGGAAAACTTGTTTATGCAAGGCTTCTCCATAATCCACATACACTGAAAAAGTAGTTTCTTTTACGATAAACATAGAGTTCTATGCAAATGATTTCACTCACATTACTTGGGGATTTGTTTTCCTCCAGCTGTCATATGTTAAACTGTCAGTCAATTTAAACGTTTGAAATCGCTTTCCTAAAGTATTTATAATGGTGTTTTAATGCTCTGTGTCACTGTGAAACTTATTCTGGAGACTACAATACCGGTTGGGTCGGATCCACCATGCAAATAATCCGGCCGCAAAGCTTTTTTTCGATTTGTTTTCCTCCACCTATCAAAAATTATGACAGGTGGAGGAAAACAAATCATTGAACACACTAATACTGTTACAGATATTGTCAAGTACTATATTAGGTTATTGACAATGTTGTTCTTATGGGGAAACGCGAATAACTTTTAAAAAGGAAATAATTACCCGAAATAATTGTTTTTTTATGGGGGCCGTACATAAACCACGTAGGATTTTTTCGGCGATTTTCGTCCCTTCCCTCCTCCTTCGTAGCATGTAGCCCACAACGCGGCCGGTATGAAAACAATTAAATATGTTTTACAATTATTTTAAATACATGTCCCTACAAAATGTTTGACGGCTTTTATCAACATTTTCTATATAATAGCAAATTGCGTACCAAATATGTCTATTTCATGACAAATACAGTGTTGATAGTTTTGTTTTGAATTTTATTTATCATGAAGCAGAAAATAAGTTCTCTCAGTTCACAATTCTGCATCTGCCAATGGTTCTAAGAAGCATACGTTCAACTGATTTACTAAATTTTGTTTGGTTGAATCCGAAGAGAAAGTTTAATTCAGGTACCAAACTAAGTCTACTAATGAGCAAGATTAGCTAGCTAATGTAGTAAGCTAAATCCGCATACCAAATCAAAAAACTAACCATGATGCCAGCCAAATAAATTAAGCTTAACCGTTATGTGTCCGACGCGGTACCCGGGTACCTTTTCAGCTTTCAATGAAAATCCCATGTTTTATCCATAGCTGAAAATTGAAACTTTGTGACATCTTAAAACTTCACTAAGTCAAGGGTTTTTTGGGTTAATAATATTGTTGATATAGTAAGGGGGAGTGAGGAGGGGCTCCTGATTTTTTTTACGACGTAACAGGCCGACGTGGGTTCCCGGATATCCACACAACTGAAATACCAAGAACTAAGCTAATTTCCAACCGATTTTGATACTTTTTGGTGTTTTGGATTCGGGAGCTCATCCACTTTTGGACTTAGTAAAAATGAATCGGGTTACTTCATTCGATTTCCGGGAATCCGGATTTCCGGAAGCATGTTACAGTGCTGGGATACTATTTGTGAATTTCAATGGAATACTAGCAATATGGGTATCAAAATTCTTGGAATTGCATCAGTAGCCTATATCTCGTGGTTTTGGAAATATTCCGGAACAGGCTCCCGTGGGGCCGTGAGTGGCCATTGCATTCCAATTCCATTTTTCAAAATGCCATTATTAAAATTTCCAATCATGCCCTAGTACTGGAACATTACTCTGGAAAATTCGGATTACCATGAACCAGATCCATTCATCCGGTTAAATTTTACAAAATCAAAAAGTGGACGAGTTCCTGAATCCAAAACATCTTAAAGTGTCCAAATCGGTTGTAGGAAGCCATAGTTATGTGCATTTTAATTTGTGGGTACCTGGGTATCCTCGTTGACCTGTTGAAGGTGTTTTTGTTGGACACATAAATGTTAATGCTATGTCGCACAACTTTTGACCCTACCCTTCTCCTCGAAATTTGGCGCACAACTTTTGACCCTACCCTTCTTCTCGCTGCAGAATGTGATGAAAAGGTGCATTGAACAGTACTACTGTTGGCTGTTCACAAATAAATATAATATGTTTTTCCATAAGGTTTTTTTGAGGTCACTAGCCGTGCATTGAAGAATGTAGTCCGTCATCTGTCCGTCTCGTCTCGTCCGCCAGATTACATGCATTCACCAGACAAGACTGGCTTATGTTATCTGGTTTCGTAGAATCGAGGCGATCATCAAAATGATAGATCCTACGAGTGAATGCACTTGGCCCAGTCACCTGTCAAGCATTTGTGTATTTGTGTGTGTGTTAAGTGTGTATGGGAAGTGTTGGGTGTTGAGATATGTGTGGTGCCTGTAAATAATATGTTAATACAAATGATATGTGAAGATAAGAAATGTGTTATATGCTACATGCATTTTTTTGGTCGTTCCTACTTATCTGATTCAATCGAGTATGAAAATACATCTCAATTTCTCTAAAACCTGGCGATATCTGATGGCAGTGAATAATCATTGTTGGCAGTAATGTTACCCTCCTTGGTTGTATCAGCTCGAAGGGGTCATCAGAAGAATGGGATGCATGAGACCGAAAGTTAAAAAAAATGAAATAAAGAGAAGAGTTAGTAGTTATTGAGTATTAATTGTCGTCACACAAAATAAAAATAAAGATGGAAAGAGACCAAACCGGGACTAAACTAATCCATGGAGTACAATAAAGAAACACGTGTAACATGCAACTGCATGAGCTCGTCTAGATGTAAAGGCATGATCAGAAGAGCACAACAAAACTTGATCGAGGTATTATATATTTTATCACTAATGCAAATTGCATTTTAATAGAATTTAGTCATCCTCCGCTGGTCGGGGGTTGATGGCTCATGTGTTAAGAAATGAAAAGAGTTTAGGTTAGACAAGATTTTACGTTAGACAAGATTTTATGTGCTGTAAAATACATCACATGACAAATAGACATTAGCACATCGAACATTAGAATCTAACTTAAAATATAGTAGTAGAAGGAAAAATAACATGCCAAATTACAAGAATAATTATGAAAAGAGATTAAGTACAAGCGTATAAATTGACTGATATTTTTTGGTATATATGAGTAGTGGAAAAGCAAACTAATAGAGATAAAACAAAAACAGACCAATGAAGTAGAGGAAAAGAACGGGAGGGACGTATTTAAAGTTGCTTATATTTGGGAACATAGCCACTTTATTTGACGGTTTGGTTCGCGTGGATGATGGTTCTTCAAGATTACTAGGCAGATTTTGAACATTTGAATTGATATGGTCCCAATACTTTGGATAGTTCACTTAAATTTTAAATTTAATACATTGTGAAATTGAATGATGTTTTCTTTAGATTTAGGTTTGAATTGGTATGATCCCAATACTTTGGATAATTCACTTAAGTTTTAAAGTATTGTTTAAATTGAATGATATTTGATTTAGATTATATGTAATGAACCAACAACCATAGGATACTGCATCGGACTGGATCTAGTTGAATTGATAGCAAAAAGAATTCAATCTGCCAGTCGACAGGGTATCCCTTCGCTTCTATCCACCACCTGAAGCACGCACCGTGTTGCTATTAGATTCTATGGACCAACAGAATAGTGTACCAAAGTTTGTTTTGCTAATATTTTGTAGATGTGATGTTTTTCCAAGTTGACTGTAGTTAGCATCTTTTTCCAATACCAAACTTCATATCTACACTCTCGGTTGCAATACATCACATGAAATATATCACAACTACAAACCCGTCTCTCAAAACGTCACAGTAAAATGTGCCATCTACAAACGGTGTTGCCAAAACCACATATGCAAAAGAGCATAATAGCAAAAGTGATCGGTAAAATGTAATAAAATGATAGTTATCAATTATCTCCCTATTAACTTCGCGAAAAACATGTAATATGCTTATACGATCCTGATATGAGTAAATGCAGAGGTGATGGTTGAATAAATAGGGGAACTGGGGGTAAGACGGGCATGTTAAGGATATACTCAAATATAACATAGAAAAAGCTTGTTTTTATCAACATATAATACCCTATTTTGTAGTTCCAATGACAGATGATGATTCTACTACCACATTTACAAAACAATACCTATATTAAAAAGCGCAAACATTTATGAAACAATATTAAACATATACACTAGAGGTGTACGAATATGAGATTATATCACTGTATAGCGTTTGTCGCATTCGCGTACATCCTGCAGTCTACTGAATGTCACACTTCAACTAGCTGAACAGTTCTCCACGTTTAACGTTTTCGTTTCCGTACTCGACATTTTCCTATAACACGCAGAAAAACATATTGTGAATCCAACCATTTTTTATATTATTGTAAATAAACTTTGAGGTTAATTATGGGCTAACCAAATTTGGATTTAATTACAACAATTTCATTAATCAGAACAAACTCTTAGAAATATTTGAAACAAGCATCACTTTTTATTGTGTCAACAGTTTCTTTTAATTAAAATAACCTTCATCTACCGTTAGATTGACGTGTGGTTTTATAATTATAATCAATATTATTAATAAACCCAACCTATCCGATTGATTATGTCAACCATATTTTTGTTTAAAACCGCATAAATATATCCTCAGTTTAATCTGAATTTTGTTACTCTCAAATCAATACATGCTTTGATTCAGGTAAATAACCAGTTTAACCCATTCATGCCCATGTTGTTTGAGGACAACAACGTTTTTGAACAGCTATAACTTTTGATTGAGGTAAGATTTGCTCTCAAAAACAAGTAAGGCTAATAAATATGACTATAGACCTTTCTTGTCCGACCTAACCCCAGTTTTTCTTATTTTTGATCCAAAGATATCACATTTTTAAGACCATTCACGGTAAAATGAAATTTTTGTGACATTCCCTGATTTTTTAATGATTTTTTGAAAATTGAAAATTGCAAGAATGTTGAGTAATATTTTCACCAAATCAAGAATGGTGAGACTCGAAATACTTGTTTCGGCAGCACTGTTTTGCATATTTCAGTTTGCTTTATCGGCAACACTGCAAATGAAGTGGTGAATCACGATACTAAGTTCATTACTTTACTGTGACGTCACAAATGAACTCGAGAGTGTATCTTTGGGGCCCATATTATTGGCTCGAATCAAAACTCGTCGAAATGTCAATTGACGATAGGTTCATGGCTGGATGTTGTTGGCTCGAATCAAAACTTGTCGAAAGTAAACAAAGTTCATTTTATATCGTCAACCTGGCGCCCAGGTGGTGAAATCAACGGGGTGCTGGAGCGTTGCCAAAAAAATTTTATTTTCAGATTAAATTTTACTAAACTTCCCAGTTTAACTCAGCCGGAATGCTGGCTGGTTCTAATTCGTATTCCGGCTCCGATGACACAACCGATTCAAGTTAGAATGTTTAAGGGGTACCATTTCGATGCGGCTTAGCCGCATAACCGAGGCCTAGGAGCCGAAGCGGCGCAAAGCCGCTGGGGATCCGCCGGGCGAGGTGGCCACCGACCCGCCGTCGGAAGCAGGCGAACCTGTGATCCACTCGTTTGCCCGGCTTACTCAAACATAGGGGCTATCCCTAGTTTAAGTCCGACTGAGCGGTAGCGAAGTCGGACAGCACGCGCAAAAGCGATGTGGCGTAGCCACATTGGGTGCTGGACACAAAATAAAATTGGCAACGCTAGCAAAATGTAAACACAAATGAACACTCCGGATGAACCTATCGTCAATTGACATTTCGACGAGTTTTGATTCGAGCCAATAATATGGGCCCTAGGTTCATCCGGAGTGTTCATTTGTGTTTACCTTTTGCTAGCGTTGCCAATTTTATTTTGTGTCCAGCACCCAATGTGGCTACGCCACATCGCTTTTGCGCGTGCTGTCCGACTTCGCTACCGCTCAGTCGGACTTAAACTAGGGATAGCCCCTATGTTTGAGTAAGCCGGGCAAACGAGTGGATCACAGGTTCGCTTGCTTCCGACGGCGGGTCGGTGGCCACCTCGCCCGGGCCTCGGTTATGCGGCTAAGCCGCATCGAAATGGTACCCCTTAAACATTCTAACTTGAATCGGTTGTGTCACAGGAGCCGGAATACGAATTAGATCCAGCCAGCATTTCGGCTGAGTTAAACTGGGAAGTTTAGTAAAATTTAATCTGGAAATAATTTTTTTTTGGCAACGCTCCAGTACCCCGTTGATTTCACCACCTGGGCGCCAGGTTGACGATATGAAATGAACTTTGTTTACTTTCGACAAGTTTTGATTCGAGCCAACAACATCCAGCCGTATCTTTGACAGTTTGCTATAGAACATTGCATGAAAATGTATAACCTCACATTTCTGACAGTTCAGAGAGTTTGTTTACATGGACTTAGAAAATTTTTGATTTCACCCAGAACGAAGCTTGGTTCGAATTGCTTTTATATTCTAAGACCATGTAAACAAGCTCGCTAAACTGTCAATCTTGCATTGTCCCATTACTGTTATAAGGTCTTGAAAAAATTATTTAAATCTGTAAAACTAACTCGATGCGGTAATGCCCCCCAAGAAAACATTCCATCGCACCATCTATATTTACGCGAGTGGAAAATTCGAGTTATACATATTTCGACGTAAACCTAATGGGTTAGGTGCCATCATTGCAGGTGCCCAGTAAGGATAATGTAACACTTTACGAATCAGTTGAGCCGATTACATCGAGGAAGCACACCCTGAGATCCAGCAAAAATTATCCAACGGATCCGTTCCGGAAAGTGTTGGATCGCATTCTGATTGAGATTCCACGGTTTGGTAGTTGCGCCCTAGTACCGAATTACGATTCCAACACGGTATTCCCACCGGTATCATAATCGAATTTGGTACCAGATTGTAAATCTTTGAAAAATAACTTAACACTCGAGGTTTAGCTTACGTCACACGGCGACAAACTTAACATGCTGAACTACATGCTCTGGCTATAGTGTTAAAGATTCGACATTTTGAAATTCGCGCTATGCGATAAGCACGAGTTTGATAAGGAACGTTTTACCAAACTGCTTCAACGGCGCAAATTAATGAAACAAGATGAAACCAAGAAAAAGTTTTAAATTTTATGTAATTTTTTATTAATTTCATAATAATCCCACAGAAATCTGTTGGTTTGACTATTAATCCGGTGAAGGAATCTTCCTTTCAACAAATAATCACACCAAATCCTCACAATGTCGGGTAGCGGAAGATATTAACTAAGACATTGTAACGTAACCGTATAGCTTATAATCTAATTTTGCTAGTCTGTATATTTCATCCATGGAATTATAAAAAATCCACTAATTCATCAACGCGGCGCTGCTGACGGAATCAGACTGTTCAATTCAAAGATAGGGATGTGATGTAGAGGGTAAAGCATTTTTCAAGAACTTTTTTTTTAAATTGCTCCATGCAAATGCACCGTATGCGACAAAGCTTTTATCTACAACATTTTAGCCTATCTGCAAACGTTCATACGGGTGACTATCGTCACTAATGTCAAGTGTCAAGCAAAGGCTAACGATTTAGATATTTTCAGACGGAATATACTAGTAGCCTATCATAGACAGGAATATATCAAGCAGAATGCTGGGAAACAGGCAGAATTTGTTATATCAACCATAATTTCACCAGGACTTCGGGAATTCGAGATATGTGAGAAGCGTTTCTCCCGAAGAAATAACTTTTTCGGATCTATTTGTGATATCTGCTCAAATGTATTCACTAGAAGCGGGTGCAGCAAATGTACTTACACATTAGTGAGAAGAAATAGAAATGTACCGTGAGCGGCGACAAAATCCCTCAACGCTACCCCACCGGTCACATGCGGACACATAGGCTAAGTGATCGTTTAAATGCGCGTGAGCCAAAAATTTAATCATGTTCAGTTCCGTGCACAGACAGCGATATGCTCCAAGCCCCTATTCTCACAGTCACGTCACCTAGTGACTAGAAGAAAATTTCCTTCTAGTCACTAAGTGACGTGACTGTGAAAATAGGGCCTCCTATATATTTTATATACGCGAATTTACTCTTGTTCGGCACAATGTCTAAATTTATGGAAGAATCATTGGTGGCCGTGCACTGCATAGAAAGGTGTAAATTGTACTGGTTACCAAACCGTACACATGCATATTCATACCCATCAGCGCATTTGATCATGTAATGGATATTATCAACTCTGAAAGAAATACATTTTATTGTTGTCTGTTTTTGAGGTTAGAACTTAGAACTTTTATACTATTGTGAGAATGGTCCTCAGCAACTATCCTTCCAAATCAAAGACTCGTGCTAGCAATGGCTTCGTTCGGAGGCTGCAGCTGTACAGCTGGCCGATTACGATTCCCCGGACCGAACCACTTTTCCGCCGCCACAAGTGGGAAACGAACGATTCTCATTCGATTTCCGTAGTCACAAATTACCTAACCATTGGCAGGTAGCATAATCTTCGGATTTAGCTGTGAATTGGAACAGTCAAGCCTGACTTCCCGAGCTACATCTCCAGTATTGTCGTCCCATACGACCCTGAAATCTATCCCAGATCCGTATTCGTTCGTCCAGTCCAAGCGATATTGCGTAACTCGGGGAACAGGCAAGTGCGACGATTGAGTCGTCAATTTTGTCGCTTCAATTTTGCACATACAGGCACCTAAAAATAACCAATCAATTTAATTATGTAGATTTAGGCCATACCGTAATTTTGACTGACATACCCCGTATCAAGTCCCACACACATAGCACACCATCCTGGTAACCAGATGCGCCCATCTCGGCCTGCCACTGGTCTATGAAAATACATGTGATAGGACCGCAATAGCCGTTTAGGGGGAACTGCAATAGGTGGCTATCTAGCCGGAATACTTTAAAAGTGTGGCCCTGGCTGCCAGTCATGACTGTACCGCTCGCCACTTCCAAACATGTCACCGGTGACGCTGCTGGTGAAACTCCAGGACACATCGAAGCTCCTTCTCGGATGCATGATGTTGAGCTGGCAACGCTGTGGACGGATTGCTGAAATTAACTAATGCTTCCTGCCGAACCGGTACGTGCGTGGGCTAAAAAAGAATAAGAATTAAGGCACTTGATTACATACTCATTACAGACTGAAAATAAAATGACTTAGAATGAACAGTGTTTTAAAAGAACAAGTAAAATCTGTCCGTTCTGCGCCCTAGGTGAGCTTAAAAAATTGCTTGAAACATAGAACTTACTTCGCCCTTATGCAGACGTAAATCCCCAATCGATCTGACAACCTTGCGTGTACGTTTCCAGTTTCAGAAAATCGATTCCTCCACTCAACCGTGCGACTATCACTTTGTCACCGGCGAGCTATGTGTTAGTTACCCCATTGTTGTGGGTGTTTTCGGCTTCATATATACCCTGCAATGAAACGTCCGTCAATAGTTGTAATAAAAAACAAATGACTCCAAACAATTTACCTTAAAGTTACCAGTCGTTCCCTCCCAGAACTCCAACCGTCCGTCTGCACACCCAATCTCTGAGATTATCAAAAAAAAAGTTCAGACACCAGATCGGCGAAGTCTGGTAACATTTCTTCCGCGCTGAACCTCCTCCTCCAGGTGGCTGAGAACATTCGCTAGCGCTCATCTGCTCCCGGGGTGGGATGAAGCTGTATGATTGGACTTACTCTCCACCGATGCTATAGTATACATCATAGCCCTTGGTCGAATTATTCCACAAAACCCGAATTCGCAGATCCGCACAAATACCTTTTTTATCATTTGTAAAATGTCTCTCACACTGGACGGTAAAACCATTCTGGGTTAATATTTTCCTGCATCTCATTCTGATGATTGTGCCTGGTGAAGTTAAACTGTAGTTTTTTTCAGTTTGAAAGCAAAACTGGTCGGCGAACTCTCGGGAAACGGGAGACAGCTGATGTTTAGGTAGGTAGAGAAAACAGGAAAAAAAAGATGTCATCGATGTTTGAAGAGCACTTTTCACTTTAGAGCAGCGTTGTCAGATGGTTTTGTATAATAGGTTTGTTCTAGTACACAGAAGTTGCTCCGGAGCAAACAGAAGCAAAAAATACTTGCTTTTTACTCCACACGCAGAAAAAATTAGCATATTTAAACCAAAAATATGTGTTATTGAATCCAATCATTTATTGTTTATCACTTTAACAAACAAACTTATTGGGTTGAAAATATTTTTTTATTAGAACAACAACAAATTTTTGCTTTCAATAAATACATTTTAGTATCAATAATTTTCTTTTAATTTCAATAAAATAATTATTGAAAAACGGAACGATAATTTTGTTTTATTGAAACAATAAATAAATTTTATTGAATTCAATAAATAATTTTATTGTCTCCCGACTAATAATTTAATTTATTGAATTTAATGCATAATTTTATTGAACCTACAAATCTTTTTTCTGTGTGCAGTTTGCTAACGGAAGAAGAAAAAAGAGAAGAGAACATAGGAACGATTTTCTCTTTGTTTGCTCCGGAGTGCTTCCACTTTCTACTGGTACTGGGACAAATCTAATATCGGTATAGTTCTAAATAAAAATAAGGTATTTATCGGTGTGAAGATGTATGCTAACCAAAAGTTACCTGCAACTGCAAATTATTGGTTTTTAATTTATAGATCATTCTAATGTTATGTAATGAAACCTACTGAGCTCAATCAATTTCAGAATCGGTTGTTGAATTTCATTTGAAGTTTTTATAGTAACCTGGCAGATTGCTGAATCAATTTCCGGATGATTTGATGTGGAAAGGTGAATACATTTTCTAAAAAGGCCCATATTAATTGATCTTATATGAAAATCGTTATTTTTTGGTAAGAGAAAAGAAATCGGTATTTTTAGTAGCTTTATTGGCATTGAAATTAAAAATCGGTTTAAATATCGATAAATCGGTATATTCTGCAACACTGTTTTGGGGTTCATCAACGTCAAAACAATGTTTTTAGCAAATTGGAATGAACTCTTGGAGTTCATACCCAGTACACGAAACGGCGAATAGCCTGATTAAAATAGATGCCGGCGAGCGGTAGGCTACTGGAACTTTGTTACAGGCTACCCGCCGTAACTTTATTTCATATTCCCCACTCGAAGTTCATCCAAATGGTGTAAAAGTATGGAGAATCAAGGTAAAATAGGACAGGGGAATACATAGTAAAATGGGCAGTTCGAGGAATTTTTGATTTTTTCAATAGTTAGCGACACCAAATTAACGTGACAGTATTCAGAATCGATCCAGCGATGAAAACAGAAGCTGTTCTGCATATAAATTTTTTTGACGAGAAAGGTCTATTGCCTTTCATTTGATCATTAACACCTTTAAAGATCAGTTCTAGAACTGAAGTTATTGTAATTAGTCTGATTTGATTCCGATGGAGCAGTGCTGCCAGGGACAGTTTACCTTGACGACGGAAAATGAATTTTTCATATATCTTCGTTATGTTGCAATATTATTGCTAACTGATAAAACCTATCAATTTAGACTGTCTTTGGCTACGTTTTCCACGCAAGTGGACTATTGTAATTATTCTAAGAAAGTTGTATTGAGCATTGGAAGGTAAAAAATGAGCAGCTTCTAGCACTGCGAGGGAAGCACATATCTTCATGAAAAAAGGCTTTTCGTATTTCTTGACCCCACCATTGTCAAGGAAAAATAGTTTTGAAACTCTAAATACACTAGAAAAAAGTTGGGCATGAAAGGGTTAAAACAAATATCAGATTGATTGGAGCAACCAAATTTTTGTTTGAAATAGCATTTATGTATATTGAATTCAATTGGAAAAATCTTAATATAAATGTGAGGCACACATTGTTTCAATTGAACATTTTTCAATAATAATATTGATTTTGTTTGAGCTGGTTATATTCGCACGCTATTTTTAACAGAATTTCGATTGATTTAATCTTACGATTTTTATGAAACAATGTTATCTGGTATTGCAACTAAAATATTTCTAGCTAAATTGAACATTCTAAAATGTTATTTCTAAAATGGAATACTGTTATTCGAAAAATCGTGTTGATCTCAATATAAAAATGCTATTTCAAACAAAATTTTGGCTGCCGTAATCAATTTGATTATTGGAAATGATTGATATTGTTCGCTATAATTACATTTAATAAAAGGATCAATTTGAAAACAGAAATAAAGTTGTACCTATGTAGTAATAAAGTTTTATTTATTTTTTTTGTTCCGTTGCGATACATATTTCCGTTGCGATACATTTTTCAATTTGGAATAGTACCATTACAATCATAGTAATTGCACATTCTTAAATATATATTGATGTTGTGGAGATCTATTACTTGAGATTTCAGTTGTTCTATATCGTAAACAGCAATTGGATTTTCGTTTAATTTTAAGTTATACGACTGTAAATGATTATCAATTTTTTCTGAACTGTATCTTTGGGCAAAAATCAGTATCTTATCGTCAACCGTTAATGCAATGTCTTTCAGTTTATAAACGTTCAAAATGTGTTGAAATTGAACTAAGAAACAATCCCCCTGTGTGTACAAAGAACCTTCTTTTGAAAAAGAGGGAATAAACGCAACGCAATCAATATTAACAGATCCGAATATTTTTTCAGTTAAACAGTCATAGATCTTAGGTAACTTTTTGAATGACACAAGAGTCTTTTCTACGGTTAAATTGAAAGAAACAGTTGTTAATTACATTAAAAGCAAATTTGAAACTGGATTTGATTGCCAACGAATAGCACATGTTTGTTTTGTTGTTATTGGCTCTACCATATTGTTTTGATTCTCGATGCTTTGATTCGTACCTCATAGAAAAAAACCGTGAAAAGATTGATTTTTGTACAATAGACCTTAAAACCAAAGACTTGAATATTACATCCGCAGGAAGATGCACTACTGATAATCAATGTTTGCTTAAATTATACACGTTTGATAGTTGTCAAACCATACTGAGTGTTTCATAATTTAAAGTTATTCATAATAATTAGGTCCACATATAAAGCGTTTTAACTTTAATAGTTATATGCCTAAAATAGCCATGTGTCCGTCACACCCCACCTGTCCGTCTTTCGCACAGTTCCCCTACTATTCTGTGTGTTCTGTGTTGTTAAATAAATTTTAAAGTTACAAGGAAATTTTTGCACGCGATTTTCTCCGTTTGACGTGTCTGTTAGATAATATGTAATCTAAGAGAAGAGAAGACAATCGCGTAGCCAATTTGATCCAGTCCTAACCTCAATATTGAACCAGCTTCTGATTGGTCGTTTTGCCAGTCAAGAGCGTTCATAATATTTTCAAACGGGATGAAAAACAGTGCTGCTGAGTTTATTTTGGCTACATTTCATATACATGAACATTTCATGCAAATTGAATAAATACCCTGAATGACGATATACTTACGTGTATTGTTAAGAGAGACACAAATAAACTTAAAATTCAATTTTTAAATGCAGCTAGTATTGTGAATTCTTGACTGAGGGTCGATATTTGAGGTACAGCAATTGGGTCATTAAGCTATATATAGTTTTCCGTTCCATTCGATAAATTTTAGGTCCAATATACATAATATAACATGATTTCAAAAAAAATTTCGTTGTAATACGTAAAAACGATTTTTTTGTTTTTTAAAATAAATCTAATGTAAACTTGGCAACCATACATAGGAAAACAGCGGTTGTTTACATCTGGCCTATCAGGACAACACCCAAAATAAAAAAAAACTGTATGCAATGTATGGTGTTTATGTCAAATAAAAATAACCCTGTGGAAAAACCGAGAAAACATGCCTTATTTTTTTCTGACAGGGCATCATTTGTCGTGAAATTCGATATGTCAAACCCTTCCTATAGTGTCAAATCCAGACTGTCAACATATTCCTTTATTTTAAATTTTAATATTATTTTCACGTTTCCTGAGTTGGAAAAAAATATTGTTGCAATCACGAAAATCAGCTTTATCGATGTAAGTAATAAAAAACGACATTTTTTTTTCTCATTTAATGACCCAATTGTGAAAATCATGCAAATGGAATCTGGCAACGATGGATGCTTGTTGTCTTTAGAATTACGACAGGGCCTGGTAGATAAAATTAAAAAGAGCAAGAAGCCTGTTGTCGTCTCTTCTCTTAGGATGTAATGAAAAAAGCTCTAGAAATCACCGATTAAAGTTACTATATTCATAGTTAGGCGGACACAAAAGACGGGAAACTGGAAGCTCTTATTTCATGAAAAATATTGGCATCCATGCAAATGTTCAAGCTCTAGGTTCATTGTTGACGTCGTGAGTAAGAACTTTACATGTACGAATTACAAAACGAATTCGAAGATATGATGTTGTTTCATACATGGGCGAATATCTCTTGGTGTTACAGAAAAAAAATTATTTGTTTTTGTTTCTTCACGCTCGATAACACATGGAAGGAGTAAAATAATTATCACCATATTCACAATACCTTTTCCATATACATCCAAAGAGAACATATTATATAACGTCATGCTCGGATGGCTCCGGCATTTGACATGTTCAATTGGCTCCGCTCCCTATCTCTGCCTAACTCGTCGCTGTTGTGCTATCTTATGACAAGCGCCATTTAGCACATTTCGAGAAAAACGATTTTTAAAGTTTGAGATTGAATATCTTGAAACTTATAAATGGCATAAACAATACAAAGAAGACAATTGATGCGTCTATCTCTTCTGTATTATTATCTCAAATATTACGTTGGTCCGTTTGAATATGTTGCGAGTTTTTACTATAAATGTGAACAAAAGTCGCACTCACACGTGGCATAGGTGTGTATTGATGACAAAATTTGTATGGCGTGTCATAACCGTGCATGGAAAATTTTCCATAGAAAAAAATCATCAATTATTAACTTTTATTCATATCTTTGGCTTCATTTGGTTATAAATAATCGGTGAGATGCATTTTGAAGGAAATGAGTCAGGGAATCAAAAAAAAATAGTTATTTTTGGTTACAGTGTTGCCAAATATGCTATATTTCCAGTTTAAAACTAAAACTGAATTTTTCTCACAATTCGTGTATTTTTGTTTTGAAAATGATTATGCCATTGTGTTTCTCAGATAGTTTTACACATAAAAACATCTTATGCATCAAGATAACTTAAGTCAATCCTCAGTCATTTGAAGCAAAAATTAAAAAAATCTCAGCGCGTTTCTCGCTATATCTCAGTAACCAAGCAGAATATCAAAATTGTGAAAGCGCCACTTTGTAGAGATTTTTTAGACAAGGTATGTGGCATATCTAACTCAGTTTACCCCAAAATGGCGTTTGTCATAAGATAGCACAACAGCGACTAACTATGAATATAATAACTATAATCAACATGGGGAACGTTTCATTTGACGAATTTCGTGCCAAATCGTATTCAGAGTTGGCAGCTCCCTCTCAGATTCTAATGAAACTTTCTGTACATGAAGACTGTCACAAAAAGCCACTTTGCATATTTTGTTTTTTCCAAAAATAATCTAGACTGTCTTTTGAAAAGGGTCAAACTTTTTTGCCAATTTTTTTGAAATGGCTATAGTCTAAAAATGACAAATCCTACAAAAATATGTTGTAGGCGTAGTTTTCACAAAATTAGCCAAATTTTCGAATAAAAATATTGAAAAAATTCTTCATTGACTCCTACATAGAAAAAAAAATCGATTTTAAAAATTTAAAGTCGATTTACAAAAAAAAACCATTTTTGATTTGGATGAAATTTGGTTTCAAGATAGATAATTAGGTTCCCTACCTACCGTCAAAAATTCAAATTGGGCACTTTTAAGGGAAAAAAGTTATTTGAAATAAACTTTTCCTTGTCAAAACAGAATTTTTTTTCTTCAGTGTATTTCTATCGAAAACTAAACCAATGAAAGTCATAATCATCTCAGAATCCAATAAAACTTAGTTTGTGAGAAGATATTGTGTAATTTAGCAACTAAGCATATTTTTATTAGGGGTTAACTACTTCTTCTTTTTTCATAAAATCGAATTTTTTTTATTACTTTATCTGAAAGTACAACTCCTTGAGAATGTTTTCCCAAATTTTTATAAAGAGCCGAGAAATAGATCGAAAGTTACAGCGCTTCCAACCGCGCTTCGTCTACCAAGAGCAGTGGTAATTTGAAATTTTAAACTCGATTATCTCGAAATATCGTTTTACTAAAAATGGTTTTTCCGTGATCACGATAGGGATCTTTAATTTGGAAAAATTGTGTCAGTTTTTCATATATATTGATAGCGGGTGTCCTTATGAGTACACTCATATCATTCTTAAACCTTCTTTACTGATTTTTAAATTTAAAAAAAAAAACAAATTAAAGTCAACCAACAAACTTACAGTTGTCCTACTAAATGACGTATGTGCAAATATCTCCTTCGCCTCATTGTTAACCGGGACAGCACCCCACACAGCATGATCTGGTACTTTTGAAATCCGCTAGAAGCCTGCCATCCCAAGTTTCATCTCCAAACTAGATCTGATAAGGCTATAGAGTTCTATGCAAATGATTTCACTCACACTACTTGGGGGTTTGTTTTCCTCCAGCTGTCATATATAAAACTGTCAGCCAATTTAAACATTTGAATTAGCTCTCGGAAAGTATAATGGTGTTGAAATGCTCTATGTCGCTGTAAAACCTATTCGGGAGACGTACAATTCCGGTTGGTAAGATTCCACCATGAAAATAATCTGACCGAAAAGTTATTTTCGATTTGTTTTCCTCCATCTATGACAGGTGGAGGAAAACAAACTGTATATATTCAATAGAGTAGTGCAAGTCGCATGGGTTTGGACTAGGATAGGATCCACCAGCTGGCGTCTTCTTATATTTTACTAATCCCTGTTGAAAACGACATACCCCTCTAAGAACGGTTGGTTTCAAAATCTTCCAATGAAGGACGTTCGTTGGACCAATTTGGACAACGTCCAAATAACCGTTCAACAAACGTCCATCGTTGGACCCGTGTTGAATGATTTTGAAACAAATTTTTGGACGTCTCAGTGGGACCCCACTCGACCAATGTTGCCAAAATATTTGTTTTGTTTCGGTCGTATATTTGTTCTGATTAAAATATTCTATATTATGTACCAATTTCATGCTTCTGGAAAAATCAAAGATTTAGTCTTTATATCCGCATTTAAACGATCATAACGTTTTTTCCATCGGAATACAGAAAAACAAAATAATATATATATTCGTTGTTGGACATTACGAAAAATATCTTCATGCCTCTTCATTTTTGTAAGTTGCTTTCTGAGTCAAGCAACCTCTGTCACAAGAATAATCTTCTCTGTTCGGATTTATTTTAAGTATTCTAAAACTACTTTTCTGCAAGGTTTAATTTTTGTTTTGGAGCAATGTATAGGTTTGTTCCAGTACTACATGTGATCGTTTCGGAGAAAACAGCAGTAGAAAATACAAGCTCCTATTTACACCGATGATCGATTCAGTTGAAAACTGTAAAATTCAACTGTATCGATAATAGCAAAGGAAGAACAAGAAGCGACTTCCGGGATAACTTTCTCCCTGGTTGCTCAGTACTTCCAATTTACTCGGTACTGGAACAAAGACAATTTTTACATGAAGTTCAAAATATTGTCATACTTACGCTACACAGCCTGTTGATTTCGAAAAGCGGCATTTTTGCATTATTCCGCACACAGAACAGAATCCACGATAACCGCGCTACCGGATCTCTCGGGAACTTCAGTTCTGGATAATATGTTTGATTTCGTCTGCCAAATAATGCCTGCACTTCATAAAGCGGTATCTCGAGAAAACAAAAAAATCAACACAGTTAACAATCGTCGTTTTATGTTTGATATCACAATATGACAGCGCTTTAGTACTTTTAGTTTCCAAGCCGAAGGTTTGCCTATGTCACTTTCATCCAATCACGAGCTGGTTCAGAATTGGTTCAAAAACAGGGGACAGAGCTGGCGGATCCTATCCTAGTATTGAACCAGCGTCTGATTGGTCGTTTTGCCAGTCAAGAGCGTTCATAATATTTTTAAACGGGATGAAAAACAGTGCTGCTGAATTTATTTTGGCTACTTTTCATGCACATGAACATTTCATGCAAATTGAATAAATACCCTGAATGACGATATAACTACGTGTATTGTTATGAGAGACAGAGCTGGCGGATCCTATCCTAGGGTTTGGATCAAGATGGGAGAAAGGTGGGAACATTTGACACTTTTGAGTGTATTAGTTTAATACTTGCAAAATTAAGCATGGCGGCCGGGGCCCTTGAAGTGAACGAACGAGCATCCTGATTCTTTGGCGCACGATGAAAAGTGAGAAAAGGCCGAGCTTCACCTCGGATCTAACTATTAGAACACTTAGGGACACTTTTTACTTCCAAAAAACCGATTAAATTAACTATGACCGAACCGAAAGAAAACTTATGGCAACAGAAAGGGCCACTACGTCATTTGTTTGTGCTTTTCTTCTTCATATCCTCTTGTTGTTTCGGCTTCATCAAAGAAAAATGACAACCGCACTCACACACAGAAAAAAATGTGCACACCTGTATCCGTCTTGGGTTTGGATAAAAGAGATTATAACTAGAGCACTCTAGTTAGAGTGTGGCCAAGAAGCCATGACGTATCCAAACGAACATGAAATTTGACGTATTTCTATTGTGTATACGTCAAATTCCATGTTCGTTTGGATACGTCATGGCCTCTTGGCCACACTCTAACTAGAGTGCTCTAATTATAACTACTAGCGGTCGCATGTCGCTGTTAACACTGAAAATTTATCATCTCGCTCTTACATATGCTAGGCCCATTAGTTTGACACGTATTGCCCCGGGTATACACCTGTCAAAGTAATGGGATACAATATGCTAGAGTGAGACCTCATGTTTCAGTCCGTGAATACATGGAGACAGTAGCGCTTTGCTCCCTCTAGTAGTTATAATCTCTTTTGTTTGGATGTGTTATTGTCCTACACGCAGAAAAAAATTTAGTAAAAATGAACAAATTTTGGTTTTAAAAGTAGATACAGAACACTAGATTAGGATTGTCGCTGTCATCAGTGGTAGAAACATCATTGTTTTGATTCCGGGATATACCTGTCAAATAGGCCAAATAAAAAAAGCAAAAAAATAATCCTCTATCGTCGTTTCATAGCGACGAGCAGTGTTACGAAATTTCAAAATCATATTCAACGCCTCTCTCATTCATTCACTTTCCAACTGACTGAAATTTCATGCAGAATCGAATGCTTGAGTGCATAGGAAATATACATTTATTCACCAACCAAAGCATTCATTTGTTATTATGTCGACAGTTTGAAGGCAGAAGTTAGAATCTTCTACTTTTTCGAGCATAAGTGAACTGCGTAATCTATATCTGGTGCACTTTTGATCGATAATCCCTCCCAGAGCCAGCATAGAAATAAAATTCACTTTGCTTCTGAAACCGAACACGTCCGTACCTGAAAGCGCTGCGTCGGGAGAACGAATGATGGAAACGAACCAAAAATTTCATTCATCGCAGCGGGCATGAATTGAATTTCGTTTTCTTTCAAGTTCATGCAGCGTTGTCAATTTTTTTAAGCTCTGGCGACGAGTCATTTTTGTTCCTTTTAGCCAGCAACACATTGGCCATTCTTGGCTGATGTATTTTCACTAATTAGAATGCACAAATTATCTAAACCTGTACTGAATTTTGATGAATTTTCATTTCCTTGTGCGGTATATACAAACTCTTTCATTTCATAACAATAACAGTCGAAAATTTACACCGAGAAAATTCGTTATATTGAATATATTGATTTCACACATAATTTTTTGCAATTTGTAGTAGAACATAAAAATCATCTGTCACGCATAGATACCATGTGAAAACTAATGAAATTATAATAGTATGCCACATAGAAATTTGTTTCATAGCAGATATCACATCATTTTGCTGTTTGCCTATTGTTTATTCTGCCGTAAATTTTATGCATTGGACATTTTCGGTTTTGAATGCATAAAAATCACAGCAGAATAAACGAGACTGAAATGAAAAAGGTAAACTCTGCATTTTACTAATTTGAAGTTCAACTAAACGGTTTGTGGTTACAAGCAGGCCATATTTTTCTGCGTGTACCAAAAATGCGGACCAAAGACTTTTACTATGAGAGACTTTCGATACCTTGACAGATATATAGCGAAAGCAAAACAAACATGGGAACACCAGCGACAATCCTAATCTAGTGTTCTGTATCTACTGTTTTAAATAATAATTTTTCCGTTTGATATAGTGACAAACAAGATTCAGGTTTGCTTCAATCAATACTGTTGATTGAAATTACCAATTAATTCATTTATTGGCTTTTCAGTAGTTTCAACAAATATTTCGTTTGAAACAACAAAATCATGATAAGTTTAACCGAATAAACAAGTTTGAAGAAACAAAAACAAATCGTTTGTATTAACCAAAGGAGAGAACAACTCAAATTTAGTTGAAATTATATAAAGATTCTGTTGGTCTTTAACTAAGGGATCAGTTAGATCTAACAAATTTTATTTTGATTCAACAATGTTTCTATTTAAAATGTAAACAGAAGCATTTGTTGAACTAAACCAAATACATGCTTCCGAAAAACGCCAATTTCAGTTTGAAACAGTCATTCGCCACGTTTTTGATTTAACTAAATGTTTTGTTGATTCAAACAGGCCTGATTCTTCTGCGTGTAAAAGGAAACAAACAAAAAAATTCAATAAAAATTTAAAAAGGACTGAGATATTAACTCGCGGTACTAATCTGCATCAGAATATGCCTTAACCCGCACACCCCTAAAGATCCCTATTAAGCATAAGCATAAGCATAAGCATAAGAGATCGCCCGTAGTTGCTACTCCGTTATTGACCAGAACCAAATTAGGTTGCAAAATGTTGATTGGAACAACATGCTTGGGAATAACATGATGAGCCACATTGTACAATCTATTCCGATCCCTGCATGCTGATCAATACCAACGCCGGCTACGTCCGAATGCAGATCTTCTGGGAAAGGAAGGAATGTTAGTTCGATACATGTTGCTACTAGAGACCGAGGAATCCTCTGCATCTCCACATGTATCACGGGAAGGGGAGAGTTGTTAGTGAGTGTGCCAATAGCGTTATCATGTAATAATTGCTCTGGGCAGCCGGCTGCCGAGAATTTGGGAAATTTATCATTTGTTGTATTAATACGATTAGCAAAATAAGCAACTTGAACTCCGGATAGCCGGCTATAAGAAGCACTGCTTATATTTTTTAATAATATTCAATCACGCGACGAATTTATTCGTGGTTTCTATCGTGTCGGTGCTGATTTTACCCGGCGATCGTTTGAATAAAATGAGGAATCTTATACCGAAGGTTCATCAGACTCTTCCATAGATGTCGCGGAGTTGGTAGTTTGGAAGGAAATAAGGTCTAGGATTCGCTCCAAGCAAGCGATGCGACCTGTAAAGCATAGTTTATTAGGGATCATCCATAAATGACGTAGCATTTTTTGAGCAATTTTTACCAGCCCCCTCCACCATCGTAGCATTTCGTCACAAACCTCTAAATACTCCCTGGTAATTACGTAGCTTGACGGTAACTCTCCCCCCCCTGTCTTCGTGATTTTTTTAAAATAAAAACCGATGTTAGTCATTCCCCTTTGAAAAAGCTACATAGCCTGACATGACCCCCTACCCTCCCGTCGTCACACATCATCACAAAATGCAAAACTCTCCCCTCTCCCATATAATGCTACGTCATTTATGGATGATCCCTTAGTTTGTAGTTCAGTTAGTTTTCGAAAACACGATCGCTCGAAAAAGATCTTGTTTACTTTTTTGTTCTTTTAAAATCTGGGTAGCCGGCTACCGAGAGTATCCTATGTTTTCTAAACAAAAGCAATTTCAACTCCACACAACCGATCGTGGGAGTATCTCTACGATATATTTTTTGGGTTGCAAACTATCGAGTGATAACACGTTATACAGACAAAGAGTTATGATAGCTCTAGATGTTATAAATCAGCGAAAGTGTTTCCTATTTCTAATATCGGATTGTTTGTGAAATACATGTATACGAACGATTATATCGAACATTGAAGGGAAATACAAAGGATCGTTAACCTGATGGACGGGCTTGTTACCAAAAACGGAACTTGAAATTAGATTAATTAAAACAGACGCGGCGAATTTTCAGTACGTATTGATCCGCGTTCATCGATACTAGTCAAATTAAAGTCTTATTGGAGCTGATTATTCACTTACCAATAGCGTTTTCAATATAATAAACTTTCCCCAAAAGTTGAACAAAATCTATTTTCACACATCGTCGAACCTCCTGTGTATTGAAAATGTCCAAAACTATTGATTGTCAACTGCCAATAACTTTCCCTTCAATATAAAACACTCCCGAAAAGTTGGCAAAAAATTCGATTTTGACACATCGTCGGACCCCCCCCCCCCCTGTGCTTAGAAAATGTCCAAACTATTGATTTTCAACTGCCACAACATGTCCTTCAATAGTTATTTATTTCTAAACAATTGAAATTTAACCGCATCAACTTCAACTCGAATAAACTATAGACACTCATAGTAATAGACCAGCGAAGGTACTTTTATCGAGCCAAACGAACTGTCAAAATCCGGAGCCAAACGAGCATGACGTCATTCAATGCAAACAAGCAGAACAAGTATTGCGATTTTATTTAAAAAAATATATTTTGTTATTCACAGTAGGCTTCACTTTTCGTGTTCGTATTGGTATTTCACAATGTTATTTAGAAATATATTTATTGTGTTCAATATAACTACACAAAAAACATTTTACTTATGCTCGTTTTCATCAACTTTGTGTTGGATTGGATTGGATTGGATTGGAAATTGGATTTTTTTTCTCAATTTCTTGTTGCTCAGTATCAAACATATAACTTCTCTTTTGATTCATATATTGAACCACTTGAAAACTTATTTTGATAAAAACAGATGATCGAATACAGTCGAGCACGTTCGAGCTTGCACATTTTTGGGTGATGCCAGTTTAACATGCTTGTTTTTCTAGTTGCCAGTTTTGCGATTCTTACATCCGCGAGTCTATTACTATGAGTGTTCATAGAATAAACGGGAAAGTAACGCAAAATGTATCGCGATAACCACCGATGAATTATCGACGATGACGATGAATCCGACGATACATTATCGTTAACGGAGTTTCCGATGACGTTGACGGGTGGTTAACGTTATCGACGATGACGATTAATTATCGATTAACAACCCTGAACCTTAAGGTTCGCCCAGGTTAAGTCTTCGGTACGGAGCAATACCTCGACCTAGGAACTTCTAGCATGTTGTTAGTCGCCTCTTACGACATGGGAGCAGTTCCCAGAGGTTCTATTCTTGGCTGAAATAGTGCAAAAAGATTTCAGCCCGCCGGACACCACACGGCTTACACACCCCTAAAGATCCCTATTGCCGAAAAACTACTCAATCAATTTTCTTTTTTTTTTCGATTGATCGTAATTAATTTTTCTCGTACTTTCACGATTCCTTTGTTATTCATAAATTTTTGTTTCATGGATAAGAATTTTTAATACATTTTTCTGAGCTTAAAACAGCGATTTTTTACTAAAAACGTTCTCAAATGCAGGAAAAAATTATTATTTATTCAACTAATTGTTCAAGTACGGGGAATACTCATATACTAATCGAATTTTTTGAGTTTTGGGATTTTAGATGATCTATTGATCACCGCAAATCTCTTAAATAAAAAAGGGCTTCGGGAAAAAAGCCATAACTTCGCCAATTATCAATTTATTTTTATAAGCTTATGCTTGTTTTTTTTACTGAAAATGTACTACCAAAATATTATAAGTTTAATGTAATGAAATCATTGCTTTATTCCTTTACGCAAATTCAAACTTTCTTGACATTTTCATCACTAAAAGGTCTGTAACCAACGATGTAACCTCTTAATCAAGAATCCCATTGAAAAGAGTTTGTATCGTTAAACAAATATTCCATTATTACTTTTTTATTTTCTTGTTTAGTGCTGAGGAAGAATCAGAGAAAGAAATAAGCACTACAACGTTATGTATTGAATTTTACATAATTATTTATTTATTTTTATATTTTACATTTGTCTTAAAATTATCTTCATGCATGCTATTTTGTATTATTTCTATACAAGGAAATTATGTTTGGTTCATCTTCTACATTAGAATATCTTTTCGTCTCTACTTTGTATTGAAAAAGAATATTTCGCAGTGATATACGTACGAAATATTCTTTGTATATAAACAATTTGCCATTCACGGGACGGCAGTTGACAGTAAGAACTGTCATACGGAACGTGCTATAAAAAGCTCTGAGATGTCATCTGACAGAACGTCATGTGACAAAAACTTCAAGTGGGTAACTTGAGCTTTTGCATATGGACGCCGCGCATGGATGTGTTGTTTACTATAGGCAGAGGGTATGACAGGGTATGGCAGTCAATAAGGGACTGTGATAAACAGTGCATGAAATATCAATCGATATCGAACTATGTTAGCATTATATAACTTGACGAACAAGAATCAAAGAAAGTTATCTCAAACCTACCTACAGAAATACTTGGAGTTTTCTTACGGTATTATCAACAGGTTATGGGCCCAGTAGTTAACTGGAACTAGCCACTTGGACTATTGTAAAATAGTTGTTTTGGAAGATACACGTTTCGGGTAGAAACCGCCGGCGAGAACCATCGTTCCGGTAGCAGCGACGACCAGCGTTTCGGGCAGAAACGGCATCCGGCGAGGACCAGCGTTTCGGGTAGAAACGGCCAGCGAGAACCATCGTTTCGGACAGAAGCGACATCCAGCAAGCACCAGCGTTTCAGGAGCAAGTAGAGGATGGCAACCCAGCAGCAAGCTGGAGGATCTGCCGAGAGGATGGCAACCCAGCAGCAAGCTGGAGGATCTGCCGAGAGGGTTACTCTCGAGGACAGAAGAGGTGGTGGCTACGAGAGGGGAACTCTCGAGCGTACCGTGCCGACGACGGCATACTTCGGTAGCGTCAACCGCGAATCGATATTCGACGGTTCGGAGTTGCGGTTCCCAGCCTGGAAATGGCGAATGGAACATCATCTTATCAAGATGAAACTCCAGCACACGTTGCTACGAACGCCCGAAGAAGAGGACTTCTACGAACCAGTAGTAGGTGCCTCGGAAGAGCTAGAAACAGCCAGGAAGGCTAAGCTCAGAAAACGGTTTGATGACGACGTCGAAGCATTGGACGAGATTGTCATGATGGTCAACAATGATGTTTTGAATAAACTCATTGGGCTCAACTATGCGAAAGCAGCCATGGATACTCTGGTCAGAACGTACCAAAAGGGCGGTACAGCCGCTATGGTTAATATGCGGGACCGGTTGTATACCATCAAACAAAGACATCACGACAAATTGTCCATGATTTTTGATGAGTACGATCTGATTATTCGTGAGCTAGATCGTATGGGTTCAAAAATGACAGTATCGGAAAAAGTTCATGCTCTACTGATCTCCATGCAAGACAAGTACCGACACGTCAAAGGCGCTCTGATGGTACTGACGAATGAAGAACTGTGTGCCAAGCCGATCATGGAGATCAAACGAATGTTTATTGATGCTGAAGCTGGGGAAGAGAAGCAAGCAGAAATGAAAAACGTTGCGCTGTCTTCAAAATACAAGCCAAGGAGAGAGGTAACCCGATGCTTCGGTTGCAACAAAACTGGGCATTTTAAAAATAAATGCCCACTAATGAAAAAGTTTAACGCGAAGGAGAAAGATAAGTTCAAGAAGCAGCAAAAGATGGAGCCTAAAAAGAGCTTTGCAATGATGACCAAAGCGGATCGTGGTAGGAGAGTCAGATTCGTAATTGACTCAGGAGCAAGCGACCATATGGTTAATGACGAGAAGCTGCTGGAAGATGTCCAAGAATTAGAGAAGCCAATCACCATTTCGACGGCGAAAGCGGGCCAGAATTTACGGACAACAAAAATTGGAAAAATGCGATTAAAGAGTGTTGTGGGTAACAATACAATAAAAGAATTGAAATTGATTCGTAACCCAACTTTGTACCGGGAAACAAGTGCTTTTTGTTCTCTCCGGTGTGGTTTAGTTTTTTCGGTGGTACGAAGGTGCTTGCTGTGGCAGAGGCTGCAGTAAAGCATTACTAATAAACAGTCCCGCGAGTGATAATTGTTACCTGCGATATCAGTTAAAGTAGTGCAGTGAAGTGCGTTACTAAACATTTTTCTTGCCTGAAAGACGGCTTTGTTTAGACGAGCTATATCAGCTCTACTGTGTGAAGGTCACGCGGGTGACGGATAAAACAAACGAAGGATCAATCCACCTACCAGCTCGTCAGGAACCAACTGGTGAAGTGTTTCGTTTTTTACTTTTCTTATCGATTTTTTTTTCTTTTTATTACTTTTGATTTTTTATTTTGATTTAAGTTAAACAGTGCGGTCGAGCGTGTTGCTCCCGCAACAAAATGGAACAAACAAAAGGATCACCCTCCGAAGAGGAATATTATGAAGAAGAAGAACGTATATCTGATACTGAGACAGATAATGTTATGGTCGATCCACTTCCCCCACTTTCCCCCAATGTCTCACAGCCCCCCCCCGAGTCAAGGTTTACCAGGATGGATCCGCTGGTCCTTGGGTGGTATACTTTCGGCCCAAAAATAAACCGTTAAACAGCATAACTGTTGCACGGGAGCTGACAAAACGTTACTCGGCCGTAACCGAGATTAAAAAGGTTCAGTCAGATAAACTGCGCGTAGTCGTTACTGACTTGAAACAGGCCAATGATATCGTTAGCAATAGCCTCTTTACGCTGGAGTATCGCGTCTACATCCCTTCTCGTGATGTGGAGATCGACGGTGTGGTAAGTGATGCGGGTCTAACTGTCGATGATCTGATGAATGATGGGGCTGGCCGCTTTAAGGACCCTAACCTTCAATCAGTTAAGATTTTGGAGTGCAAGCAATTGCACTCAAAGTCCATCGAAGATGGTAATTACTATCCATCAGACTCGTTTCGCGTAACCTTCGCCGGATCTGCACTTCCGAGCTACGTTGAAGTGGGAGGAGCTCGTCTACCTGTACGCCTGTTTGTACCGCGGGTCATGAATTGTTCCAATTGCAAGCAGCTAGGTCACACGGCCACCTACTGTAGCAACAAGCAACGGTGCGGTAAATGTGGGGAACGCCATGCGGATGATACTTGCAGTAGCCCCGCTGAGAAGTGTGTTTACTGTGGGGAGAATCCGCATGCACTTTTGACATGCCCAACGTACAAACTTCGCGCGGATAAACTGAAGCGATCCGCCAAAGATCGCTCCAGACGCTCTTACGCAGAAATGCTTAAAAGAGCTGTTCCACTTATCTCCGAAAACCCATTCGCTCTCTTGCCAACTGACGATAACGCCTCTAACGACCCTTGCGAGGGGCATTCTTTGGCTCCGCTTGGAAACTCTAGGAAAAGACCTAATCAAAACTCACCTGAACTTCCTCGTAAGGGTCCTAGGTTGTCCCAAACAAGGGTACAAAATAAAAATAATTCATCAACTGGAAGTGCTGGTACAAATCCGAAGATAATACCTCCTGGTTTTGGGAAATTGAGATACAACCAGGAGTTCCCAGCACTCCCCGGGGCACCAAAAATCCCAAGTGCTCCAATTTTACAGTCAGAAACTCAACCTAAAACGGGATTCCTTAAATTTTCTGACATTGTGGACTGGATATTCACAGCTTTCAACATTACCGATCCTATGAAAAGCTTGCTGGTTGCTATTCTACCAACAGTAGGAACATTTTTAAAACAGTTGACTGAACAATGGCCCCTCCTTACAGCGATCGTATCCTTCGATGGCTAACTTATTAGACGGAATCAGGGATCTGATCACTGTTTTGCAGTGGAACTGCAGAAGTATTATCCCCAAAATTGATTCATTAAAACACTTGCTAAATTACAATCATTGTGATGCATTTTCCCTATGTGAAACATGGCTAACTTCTAATATAAACCTCAACTTCCACGATTTTAACATTATCCGCTTGGATCGAGAAGACTCATATGGGGGGGTACTTTTAGGGATCAAAAAGTGCTACTCCTTCAATCGAATCAACCTCCCTTCGACGCCAGGCATTGAAGTTGTCGCTTGTCAAACAACAATCAAAGGCAAAGATCTTTGCATTGCTTCTATTTACATTCCTCCTAGGGCCATGATGGGATATCGAAGATTCTCCAACGTGATTGAACACCTTCCCTCGCCCCGCCTGCTTCTTGGAGACTTTAACTCTCACGGTACGGGGTGGGGCTGTCTATACGACGATAATCGATCTTCGACAATTCAAGACCTTTGTGACAACTTCAATATGACAATTCTGAACACAGGGGAAATGACACGGATTCCTAGACCACCTGCGCAAGCAAGTGCACTGGACATATCTTTATGCTCGACATCACTACGGTTAGATTGCAAGTGGAAGGTAATATCTGATCCCCACGGTAGTGACCACTTACCAATTGTAATTGCAATCACCACTGGTTCAAGACCATCGGCACCAATCAATGTTCCCTATGACCTCACACGAAACATTGATTGGAAGAGCTACGCTGCTGAGATATCCAAAACTATCGATTCAACACAGGTACTTCCCCCGGAGGAAGAATATAAGTTTTTGTCCAACTCGATTCTCGATAGCGCGATTCAAACTCAGACGAAACGAGTACCCGACGTGAACACCCAAAAACGTTCTCCCAACCCGTGGTGGGACAAAGAGTGCTCAGACGTGTACGCGGAGAAAGCTGCCGCGTATAAAACTTTCCGGAACGACGGGTTAGTTGCTAGTTATCGAGTGTACGCGATATTAGAAAAGCGAATGAAAAATTTAATGAAAGCTAAGAAACGCAGTTACTGGCGCCGGTTTGTCGACGGGTTAACAAGAGAAACATCGATGAGCACTCTTTGGGGCACGGCCCGACGTATGCGAAACCGAAACAGTACTAACGAGAGCGTGGAATATTCAAACCGTTGGATATTCGATTTCGCCAAGAAGGTTTGTCCGGATTCCGCCCCGGCACAGAAAATCTACCGCGCCGCGTCGCCTTACAATACCGCGAACGAAACACCGTTTACGATGGTGGAGTTCTCACTAGCTCTCTTATCATGTAACAATAAAGCCCCGGGGCCAGATAGAATTAAATTCAACTTATTGAAGAATCTGCCAGACTCTGCCAAAAGACGCTTGTTGAATTTATTTAATAGGTTTCTTGAGGGTAACATTGTCCCACATGACTGGAGACAGGTGAGGGTCATCGCCATCCAAAAACCAGGAAAACCAGCCTCCGACCACAATTCGTATCGTCCGATTGCAATGCTGTCCTGTATCCGGAAGTTGTTCGAGAAAATGATCCTGTTTCGGCTCGACAATTGGGTCGAAACAAATGGCTTACTGTCAGATACACAATTTGGCTTCCGCAAAGGCAAAGGGACGAACGATTGCCTTGCGTTGCTCTCAACAGAAATTCAAATGGCATATGCTAACAAAGAGCAGATGGCATCAGTATTCTTGGATATTAAGGGGGCTTTCGATTCAGTTTCGATCAACATTCTTTATGAGAAGTTGCACCAGCATGGTCTTTCGCCAATTTTAAATAACTTTTTGCTAAACCTGTTGTCTGAAAAACAAATGCATTTCTCGCATGGCGATTTATCGACATCACGATTTAGCTACATGGGCCTTCCCCAGGGCTCATGTCTAAGCCCTCTCCTCTACAATTTTTACGTGAATGACATTGACGAATGTCTTGTCAATTCCTGCACGCTAAGGCAGCTTGCAGATGACGGTGTGGTCTCTATTACAGGTCCTAAAGCCGTCGACTTGCAAGGACCACTGCAAAATACCTTGGACAATTTGTCTGCTTGGGCTCTCCAACTGGGTATCGAGTTCTCCACGGAGAAAACTGAGCTAGTCGTATTTTCTAGAAAGCGTGAACCAGCGCAACTACAGCTTCAATTAATGAATCAAACTATTGCTCAAGCTTCAACATTCAAATATCTCGGGGTATGGTTCGACTCTAAAGGTACCTGGGGATGTCACATTAGGTATCTGAAACAGAAGTGCCAACAAAGGATCAACTTTTTCCGTACAATAACTGGAACATGGTGGGGTGCCCATCCAGGAGACCTAATCAGGTTGTACCAAACAACGATATTATCAGTGTTGGAGTACGGATGTTTCTGCTTTCGCTCCGCTGCGAACATACACTTCATCAAACTGGAGCGAATCCAGTATCGTTGCTTGCGTATTGCCTTGGGTTGCATGCACTCGACCCATACGATGAGTCTCGAAGTGCTGGCGGGCGTTCTTCCGCTGAAAAATCGATTCTGGGACCTCTCATATCGATTGCTCATTCGATGCGATATTCTGAACCCATTGGTGATTGCAAATTGCGAAAGGCTTGTCGAGCTTAATTCTCAGACCCGATTCATGTCCTTGTACTTCGATTACATGGCACAGAACATCAATTCATGTACATATAACGTCAACCGTGCTCATCTCTTAGATACTTCTGATCCAACTGTATTTTTCGATACATCCATGAAGGAAGAGATTTGTGGAATTCCGGATCATATTCGCCCACAAGTGGTCCCAAATATTTTCTATAACAAATACCATCAAGTCGACTGCGCCAAAATGTTCTACACTGACGGATCAATTCTCGACGGGTCCACAGGCTTCGGTATCTTCAACGAAAATCTTGCTGCCTCATTCAAACTCAATGATCCTGCTTCAATTTACGTCGCAGAATTAGCTGCCATTCAGTATACTCTCGGGATCATTGACACCCTGCCCTCAGACCATTACTTCATCGTTTCGGATAGTCTCAGCTCCATTGAGGCCATCCGTGCGGCGAAGCCTGGAAAGCACTCACCGTATTTCCTGGGGAAAATACGGGAATATCTGAGTGCTTTATCTGAAAAATCTTACCAGATTACCTTGGTTTGGGTCCCGTCACATTGTTCTATTGCGGGCAATGAGAAGGCGGACTCTTTAGCCAAGGTGGGCGCATTAGAAGGCGACACTTACGAAAGACCAATTTGCTTCAACGAATTTTTCAGTATCTCTCGTCAGAGGACGCTCGATAGTTGGCAAACCTCATGGAGCAATGGGCATCTGGGACGGTGGCTACATTCCATTATCCCGAAGGTATCAACGAATGCTTGGTTTAAGGGGTTGGATGTGAACCGGGACTTTATTCGTACGATGTCAAGGATCATGTCCAACCATTACTCGTTCGACGCGCATCTCCGTCGTATAGGGCTTGCTGAAAATAATCATTGTGTTTGTGAGAACGGCTATCACGACATCGAGCATGTTGTTTGGCTGTGCGCAGAGTACTGTGTTGCCAGGTCCCAACTAATAGATTCCCTTCGGGCCCGAGGTAGATCACCCTATGTGCCAGTCCGGGACGTCCTGGCAAGCCGTGACCACCCCTATATTTTTCTTATCTATATCTTTTTGAAAACCATTGATGTCCAAGTTTAATACATTTTACCCTCTCTCATTCACAGTAGAATCTCACCAACCTATCCCTGTATCTACAATATGGCATTGCTTCACGAGTCTTCGGTGCACACTCTTCTTGATAACCGTCTATCCAGAACATCATGACATACCGCACATGCAGATGATAAAGAGTGCCAATAATTATCCGAAATATCGACCCTCCCCTCGCCCCTGCGATTACAGGCTGGAAACTACAACACTACAACAAAGTGTGCATATCCGCCACAATGATCAATCAGCAAACGACGATGTCAATTACACAATATGTATCCCACTTCCTACCTTTTTCCTTTACTTACATAAGAGGGGAGCAAGCCGCCCCTAAATACGGCTTTCCCTTCCCCCACTAACATGTGACATGTAATATAAAAAAAATGAATTATCGGCCTCGTTAAGCTACAGCATTTGGGCCTAAATAAACGTATTTTAAGATAAAAAAAAAAAAAAAAAAGAATTGAAATTGTACAACGTTCTTTTTACTCCGGGTCTTCAAGAAAATCTCCTTTCGGTTAGAAGGGTTAGCAGGGTTTTACTTTTACAGATGAAGAGGTTATCTTTGAATTTGAACATTTGGAGTTTGGAAACATGGCATAAAAGACTTGGCCATATCAGTGATACGCGTTTGGAGAAACTAATTAAGAAGGGAATGGTTGAGGGTATCAATCTAACTTCTGGAAATATTAGTGAAACAAATGTATGTGATGGTTGTATGGCAGGGAAGCAGGCTGCATCCAAATTTAAACAATTGCAGCTGCCAGTATCAAAACGACCACTGGAACTCATACATTCGGACGTTTGTGGAAGCATGGAGCAGGAAACCTATGATGGCTATCGTTACTTTGTAACCTTTATAGATGATTATACGCACTTTCTCGTGGTTTACCTCATGAAACAGAAATCGGAGGTTTTCGAGAAATTTAAAGAATTCGAAGCAATGGCGACAGCATTCTTCGAAAGACGTATTTCAATGCTAAGGTGTGATAATGGAGGGGAATATACAAGTAACGAATTTCAAGCTCATTGCAAAAGAAATGGTGTTAGCAAAATGGTGTAAGTGAACGTATGAACAGATCTTTAATGGAAAAGGTCAGAGCTTTGCTTTACGAAAGTGGATTAGCGAAAGATATGTGAGGAGAAGCATTATATGCAGCAACATATCTAATCAATAGATCTCCAACAAGTGGGATAGAAGAGGAGAAAACTCCGTATGAAAAATGGTTGAAAAAGCGACCAAACTTGAATCATTTAAGAGTTTTTGGGTGTAAAGCGTTCAAACAAATACCTAAAGAGAGGCGTCAGAAATTAGATTTCAAAACAAAACCTTTGATATTTGTGGGGTACGCAAATAATGGTTTTAGATTATGGAACAAGGATACGCGTTCAATAGAAATTGGCAGAAATGTAGTATTCAATGAATCTACCAGAGCCAATCAAGATATTGACCACACAAACATGGATTTCGTAGAATCATCTGGTCAAGATTTAATTAGATGTACATGCTTAAACCAAGGAGAACAGAACGAAGACGAGGATGCTGCTATACATCCTTCTGATGAAGAACAGCATGAAGAATGCACACTCATCGAAACAGAGCAAGATAATCTAGATTCACTTGAAGAATCAGTTGGCGAAACTGACTATGAAAGTACAAATGAAAATCCAACAGACGAAAGAGAGGACGTCGATGATGGTCAATAATTGCGTCGAAGCAAGAGGGAGAGAAAGATACCGGGTTGGTATTCCGATTATACAGCAAAAACAGCAATGATTTTCAACGAAGAGATTCCGCAAACTATTGAGGAATTGAAGAAAGTTTCTGATTGGCAAGAATGGAAGCATGCTATTCAATAAGAGTTTGATGCATTACATCAAAATGGCACTTGGACAGTGGTTAACTGTTTGCCAAAAGGAGTTAAACCGATTAACTCAAAATGGGTTTTCTCAATGAAAGAAGATGGAAGATATAAAGCACGATTAGTGGCAAAAGGGTGTTCACAGCGTCCTGGATTCGATTACTGTGAAACATTTGCACCAGTCGCCAAACTAGAGAGTGTTCGGTTAGCCCTAGCCCTTGCTAACGAGCATAAATTGTTAGTACATCAAATGGATGTCAAAACTGCATTTCTACATGGGAAGTTAGAAGAAGAAATATACATGAAACTTCCACCAAACGTAAATGGGCAAAGACAAACTGTTCGTCTACACAAATGTTTGTATGGATTGAAACAGGCAAGCACATCTTGGAATAAACATTTTGATGATGCAATGAAAACACTAGGTTTTGTCCCTCTCAAAAATGACAACTGCATCTATAAGTCAAAATCTAGAGGCATTATAGTAATACTATATGTAGACGACATTTTACTACTTGCCAAAAACATCGAAGCAATTACGTGGATTAAAAAGAAACTTGGAAGGTTATTCCAAATGAAAGACATGTTAGAGATTAAGCACTTCCTGGGAATGGAGATAAATCGTGATTTGGAAAGCCAGACTATTGAAATTTCTCAAACAATATACGTGGAGAAACTTCTTAGTAGATTTGGGATGGCTGATTGTAAACCAGTGGGGACACCATTGGATATCAACACGAAATGGTCAAAATCTGAGGAAAAAATCACTGAAGAGCCATACAGAGAACTGCTGGGATGCCTACAATATCTTTCACTAACGTCTAGACCTGATATTTGCTCTGCGGTAAACACCCTAAGCAAATATGCTAACTGCGCCACCGATTGGCACTGGTCAGGATTAAAACGAATATTGCGATATTTGAGGGGAATGAGCAACACAAAAATAATTTATTCATCAAATAGCGAATATCCAGCTTTAGTAGGATTTGCCGATGCAGATTTTGCAAATGATCCTGATGGTAGGAAATCAGTTTCAGGATACGCATTTCTACTATACGGTAATCTTATTTCGTGGTCAACGAAACGACAACCGACTGTAAGCTTATCAACAAGTGAAGCAGAACTGATAGCAATTTGCGCTGCTACGAAAGAAGGAGTGTGGTTAACACAACTTCTCAATGAATTGGATGTAAACATAACACCATTCATCATAATGGAAGATAGCATCCCATGTATCAACATAGCACAGGAGCCAAGATCACATCAACGGATGAAACACTTGGATATCAAATACCTTTTCATCCGGGATCTCGTCAAAAATGGTAGAGTAAAACTACAGTTCATCCCAAGCGTCGATCAACCTGCAGATGCCTTCACTAAGGGGTTACCTAAAAATATACACAGAAAGTTATTCGGTGTATTCAATGTGCAAATTGTGGGGAAGTGTTGAAAAAGAATATTTCGCAGTGATATACGTACGAAATATTCTTTGTATATAAACAATTTGCCATTCACGGGACGGCAGTTGACAGTAAGAACTGTCATACGGAACGTACTATAAAAAGCTCTGAGATGTCATCTGACAGAACGTCATGTGACAAAAACTTCAAGTGGGTAACTTCAGAGTGTATGTAAGGAGAGTGAAGACAACTGTCATGATTATCCGTCAGTGATATTCCAAACGAACAAACGACCTGTCAAAATACATGAATTTGACTCGTTTGGAATGACACTGACAAATAATAATTGTTCCAATTTTGACAGTGTCGTCACTCTCCTTATATGCACTCAGGGTAACTTGAGCTTTTGCATATGGACGCCGCGCATGGATGTGTTGTTTACTATAGGCAGAGGGTATGGCAGCCCTCTAAGAACGGTTGGTTTCAAAATTGTCCAATGACGGACGTTCGTTGGACCAATCTGGACAACGTCCAAATAACCGTTCAACAAACGTCCATCGTTGGACCCGTGTTGAACGATTTTGAAACAATTTTTTGGACGTCTCAGTGGGAGGGTATGGCAATAAGGGACTGTGATAAACAGTGCATGAAATATCAATCGATATCGAACCTAGGGGTAGATCACTCTAAGAATGTATAACAAATTTGCATCAAATTAGAAAAAATGCATTTAATTTCCATTTTTGCATCAGCTTGGCACTCCCTCGCAGAAAAGTTTGTTTAACAAACGTCCTACGCTGATCCACTTTGTCCGACGTTTTGTTAAATGTACACCGAGCAAAATTTACATTGAATTTCCATAAAAACGTCTTATGACTTTCAGACATAAGGATTTTAAATGGATTTTATAAATCTGTCTTATGATTTGGAGGGGAAATTTTACAAATCTATCTCTTATTATTTTCAAAAGACAGTCTTATGAAATTTATGAAAATGTCCGAATGAACGCCATAGGTGCCCATTTATGAAAATTGCTGACATCTATAGGTAGAAAACATAGTAGAAATAACGATTTCCATAGAACAGTCTTATGAAATTCATTACAATGTTCGAATGAATGCCATAATTTTTTTATTTATGGATATTATTGTGCATTTATATAAGGAAAAGAACATGGCTGACATTTCTCGAGCATTTTTAGTAGACAAAAAATCAACAGTAAAAATCAACCTTAAGAGGTTTTACTCCAACCGACATAACCCCACAAAATGAGCCGGATGAACTTCGTTTAACAATTCTCGGTGGTTGGTTTACATGGGAGTTATGTGAGTTTGAATGTAACATATGGGCACCCGTTGCACTCCAACTCACGCAACTGCCAAAGTAAACAAATCACTGAGAATTGTCAAACATGAACGTCATTCCTCATGAGTTCATTTGTGTGGTCATCTTGTAGAACTCAATTCGGGACAAATTAACCGCCAAGTATAGATCCCTTCAGAAGATTGAAGAGAAAACTCATTAAATATTAAAATTTGTACATAATGAGCAACGCTTCGTCAATATTTCTTGGGAAACTGGGCTAAGACAACTAGGAAACTGGACTTGACAACTGAATGCTAATGATTGTTACTTCTCAAATGATTTTGATAATTATAAAATACGCGTCAGACACTAATTATATGCACAACTTATTTCATTTCAAATAATCGGATATCTTCTGTAAAAATCATAACCATGTAAACAGATTTAATGCTCACAGTAATTTATTCAATAACATAAAAACAATGTAAAATTGTTGCAATTTGACTGAAAATCTCACTTCTTTTGTTTCAAACAGCGGTAATCAAAAAGTGCTGAAACTATTAACTCCTGGTTGGCCGTCCAGGCCAGTACTGAATTCATAAGAAACAATTATGAACTTTTCACAAAAGTGACGTTTATGAAAAACAAAATACAATTTTATAGAATCAATAACAGATCTCATATGGGTTTCATGAGAAAAACTTATGAAATTCTTAAAGGCATATATTGGAGCGAAGTCATAAGACGGTTTTATGAAATACATTATTTGTACGTCTATGGAGTGCATGAATAAAGATCAATGAATTCATAAGCCTGCCTATGACATTCTAAAGCATTCAATGACATCGTCAGAAGGTTGGTTCATATGCCGAGACTTATGAAATTCTCAGATGCTTTTTGCTCAGTGTAGGGCTAGTTTTTCTGTAGGGTTTTGACGTCTTACACGCAACGCAAACCACATTGCAGGCAACGCAAAAACATTGCATGCAACGCAAAATACATTATGAATTTCTATTTTAATGGAAATAAATGCATTTAATTTCGCTGATTTTTACAAATGCATCACAAGTGATCTGCCCCTAGTATCGAACTATGTTAGCATTATATAACTTGACGAACAAGAATCAAATAAAGTTATCTCAAACCTACCTACAGAAATACTTGGAGTTTTCTTACGGTATTATCAACACTTTGCCCCCAGGAATAAGCACAAATTTTTGAGTTCCAGATATTGTTTTGGCGTTACTATACAGATCTTAGAGTTCTTCTGACATTTTGTTCTACTGTTCAGTGAATATGTAGCAGAAAATTAATTTTATGATATTTTTATCAGTTTGTTCAACTGCCAAGTTATAACTCTCAGCGACTTTTTTGACATTCGCTTGAGAGTGCCACAGGGTTCTTTTCCATGGGATGCTGAAACCAAATGCCATTCTGCGCTTAACTCATACTTTGACTGGAATCTACACAAGCGTGCAAAGTTTTTCTTATTTTTGTATTGTGCTGCTGCTCCATCAGACATTAAATAAATTTTAGAAAAGTTTGTCAATTGTTTCATAAAATTTATCAGTTTTGAGAGGAACAAATGCACTGCAATCTTCAAGTCTTGTCTTCCAGTCTTTTAGTCTTCCAACCTTCCAGCACAGACTAACAGACATAACACTCGAAAATAATGCTTCGCTCACTTTAACGGTCATTTTAAATATATTTGTAGTTGGGACTGTGGCCGCTTTTGAAATTATGGCGCCACTGAAATATGAATAAGCATATGGGGGATAGACCACTAGCGAAAAATTGTTCCCAAGCCTGAGGGGTAACCCACCAGCAAATGAGTGTTTGGGACTGCGAGTAAAAGGTGGAGCTAGTGTTCTGGGAAAATTGCCGGATCGATATTTTTTAAGAAATTCCCTCATAGTGTTATGTCTGTTAGTCTGTGCTTCCAGTCTTCATTCAAGTTTGTTATGAATATATACCAAATTCGTTACTGATACTTTTTGCATGTATCAGGCAGCTAGCAGCTGGGAAAATGGATTCGGAGATGATTATGACTTTCATTAGTTTGGTTTTCGATAAAAATACACTGAAAAAATTCAGTTTGGACAAGGAAAAGTTTTTTTTTTCAAATAACTTTTTCCTTGAAAGTGCCCAACTTGAATTTTTGACGGTAGGTAGGGAACATAATTACATATCTTGCAACAAAATTTCATCCAAATCAAAAATGGGTTTTTTTTGTATATCGACTTAAAATTTTTAAAATCGATTTTTTTTTTCAGTGTAGGAGTCAATGAAGAATTTTTTCAACATTTTTATTCGAAAATTTGACTAATTTTGTACAAATCACTACTACAACATTTTTTTTGTAGGATTTGTCATTTTTAGACTATAGCCATTTGAAAAAAAATGGTAAAAAAAAGTTTGGCCCTTTTCAAAACACAGTCTATATCATTTTTGGAAAAACAAAGTATGAAAACAAAGTTCTCATGTACAGAAAGTTTCATTAAAATCTGAGAGGGGGCTGCCAACATTTGTTCGAGTTGGCGCGAAATTCGTCATTTGAACCGCTCGCTACTGATTCCTGCAGCTGTTGTCGGATTTTGATGAGACGAAACGCAATTTGCATAACTAATTCAATGTTTTTTGGATGTTTAAGGGTCGTGAGGTAAGTTCGTCAGTTTATCCAGTCCATTTGCATGAATGCATACTTCAATGATAAGCATAATTGAACCGCTATCAAAATCAAAGATGTCATAAAAAGATCGTGCATCAATCGTACACATATTTAACGCATGATTTATTCTAAAAGGAATCATCTACAAATTCGAATAAATTTTGATTTCATTCCAAGGAAAAAACCATGTCCAGGTAGCGTAGCCCATTTGATGCAATTGATTTCTTTATAGTTGAGCGATTCTTTCGGAAGGCACAATTTCAATCCTACCCGCTCTATAAAAAAGGAGTTTGCATTCAAATTCAAGTATGGAATTGCAGAATTTACCATTCGGGGATGATGACTCTGAATCCCGGTTCTCGGTTCCGTTGAGATCGAGACTGAAATTAACGCCTATCTTCCATTTCGAATCTTTATCCAAGATGTACGCAAATTTTAGTCGCTTTTTACAACGCAAGCCAATCACAACATACCGACCGGACGGCGAAAAGGAAAGCGATACAAAACTTGCAACGAACTTAAATACGAACATGCACTCGCCAAAGTTGATACGGTTTAAACTGCGGACTTCTATATGAAGAGAAAAATGTTTCCTGTTAGATCTTAACAATAAACATAATCGAATTTCAACTTACCCAGCTCTTTCACAGCTTTCAACCGGACGGATGCAATGTAAAGTTCACATTGCGAAATTGAAACATTCGAGTCGTTGTTAATTGAGCAAATAGATATCACATTTCTCCAATCTGTGTAAAATTTCTTCAATTAATACGCTCCAGAGAAAAAAAAGACTACGTACCTTCCTTAAAATCAGGCAGATCACGTGTATCGTGATAGCTGCTCAAATCCCATGCTTGAAGAATACACTGATTTTTATGCGAAGGGCTACGCGGAATGTTGCAGCTGTCGATTTGAATATCCGTTCCCAAGTAAGGCCTTTCTAGAGAAAACTGATAGCCGAATTCAAAATAGAGCTTAAAAATTTTGTACAAAATGTTTTTAACCAGCGATAGTTCAAATATGTATCTAAAATGATAAGAAAACTGTTAAACCTTATTGTTTTACACCTATGTTCATCAAATCAAACCTCAAATAACCACTATAACGTTGCTCCACATAATTGGAGCAAATGCGTTCGAAATACACCATCGGTACATGACAACATTTGTCGATTGTTTCTTCGTTGACAGATTCAGGAGTTAACGGAAGAAACTTGTTCACAATTCTATCGATATTTTCGAATACGTCATCTATTCTACGATTCAGAACTACCAGTGTTGTGTTGAGGTTGGATTTCTAAAAATAAGATATTTTTATGTTGAAGGTTTTTGGAATTAAGTTTTGGTCATTAACCTTGCATTGAATATCCGATTTCACAGATGTAAAACAGCGCAATTCTTCCGTTTTGTTGACAATCGTTTTTAACAGATGATTCCAAAAGTAAAACTGCTTTTTCAACTCTACATTGAAGCTATTACCTATGGTACAACCATGCTCCAGTGAATCAAGCATAAAATTAACAGTTCTTAAAAACGATGCCATCAGATATTGAGGCTCGACGGTGGCTAAGTTTTTCCCTATGCCTGACGACACGAACAGATCTGTTTGAGAAATACCAGTGATCAGCGTCGAATTTGCAGTAATTTGCAGAAAGCGACACTTGCAATCGTTGTATGTTCCGGTGCTAAGAATTTTATCGTTCTGCCAATCCCAGAAGGTAACCTCGTTTCCACTGGTAATCACTAAATAGTGATCTACGGGATGAAAGCACAAAGAACCAACCGGTTCATGTTCATCTAAGCAAGCTGCTTCTTGCTAAACAAAAGTCAATATTTTTGGGGATGCGATATATGACGTTAAGGTGCTAATACTGAAATATATATTACACTGCACTTACCCCATCGACATACACAAATACCTTTCCTCCCAACGTACCAAATGCGATTATATCGGGATTAGATGGATGAAACGATAGCGTCCACACAGATCTTTCATTTGTATGATATTCGGCTAATAAAAAAGGATAATTGTAATAAATATATAAATATTGTTCAAGGTGAATACCTATTTTAGTCATAGTACTGGTTTGGAAAATGTTCACACTTTTATTTGTCTGAACTGTGGCAGCATAGTATCTATCATAGTTTGTGGACATCCAATGTAATAAAATCCTAATAATTATTTCAAGATCGTAATTTATCACTCACCCATTGTGACTTTGTTCAATGTTGAATACTGATTCAGTTTCATTTGAAAGGTCGTCCAATGACTGGAACAAATCAAGGTTATAAACTATAACAGGTTGATAATGAGATAACGATAAATACCTTGCAAAGATCCGTATCCTTCAATCGCTGCAATAAGCTGTGCTCGGCTAGTTCTAATGCTATTCGATTGAAGACGAAGGAACCAGTACGATGCACCGCTGATTCACGATCTAACAGCGCCCGCACTATATTTACATTTTGTTTCTGGTCCATTTTGTTAGTTCAAAATAGATAACCATCTTTAGATTCCGTTGATTAGTAATATTTATTATAACTTTTTATAAACAGTAAACCGTGCCAGTCCACTGTTTTCAGTCTCACAAGCTATACCAGACACAATGTAATTTGTTTGCGCACTTTTCTATTCAATTTGGTTTGTTTATTTTCTGTTTCACTATTTTTAGCGATCAATATTTTTATCAATACTAGAGGGTATATTGGTAAAAGTATTGAAAGTGCAATGAAATAAATTTGGAAACGATATGCATTTCAAATGGGATTGACGTATGGAGCAGTATCGTATTGACAAAAGTATTGATCGTATAAGGGCCGCTAAAACCCGGTAAACCCATCCAAATTCAGAATGAAAGCGATGCCAGATGTGAAGACTTCCCAGTTAAGCTCAGCCGGAAATGAACTGGAATTCTGGCTGGTTCCAGTTCGTATTCCGGCTCCAGTGACACAACCGATTCTAGTTAGAATCGGTTGTGTCACTGGAGCCCGTGTTCGAACTGGAACCAGCCAGAATTCCAGTTCATTTCCGGCTGAACTTTATTGGGTTGTCTTCAACTTGAAGACATTTCCATATTAAATTTGCAAAAGGGCGAATAAGATTTGTAAACAAACTTTTATTTTGATGATTTCTCTTAATTTACTATAATTTCAAAGCAGAAAACAATTGAAATTACTTCTACGAACGGTAAAAATTAGTTAAACTCATTCCGGAACCGGTTCGGATTTCTGAATGGAGTCAGTATGGTTTCCAACTCAAATGCGACAACCGATTCCGACTCAATTGGCGATTTGCGGCAAAGCCAAAATTAGTCATGCGACACCTATGATTCAGCTCATGAACTGGCAAAGTGATACAGTTTGCTTTTTTTCACCCGTAAGTGAGTCGTAGCTTATAACAAAATCTTCATTATCTTCTCGGAAAAAGCTTACCACTGCCAAAATATGAATGAAACGAGTAAGAAATTTAGTTTTATTTGCAATTATTCTGAAATTACAGCCATTTGCAACTATTTCACTCATATATTTCTTCGAAATGTAATCGGGGTATTATTGTGGTTATGAAAAATCGTTCCATAAATAAAGTTCCAACTCGAAACCTAGACCCAATCAGTACCAATGTCAAACTCCTTCATATTTTGAACTACGTAGGAGATTCAGTGAAGACTATCGGAGAGAAGGATCGGCTGTGCATGATACAAAGCTGACACTTTCCCATTAGCCGGATATATTCTTTCCGCGCCTGATCTGGAGAGTTTCATGAATTTACACCATCTCATGAAGGTTTAGCTTAACTTAGGACGAACGGGAAATGCTGTTGCGGCGGCTACGGTGCTCAACAAATTACATTTCGAAACAGCGCGCATATAGCTCTACGAATAATATTAGAAACCACTATGTTTTACACTCTTTTCGCAAGATGTTTACTCATCATCTTATAAAATGATGGTTTTCCTTCATTTTCATAAACAATTATCTACAAATTGATCAGTAATTTGGTGTTTAAAAGTCATTTTTTACCAATGTTTACAGAAAATATATGCACTATGACAGAACAGAATCAAATCAGTAACACTTTCCTTCCAGCGCTATCTGCGAGCAGTTTCAACGTAGAATCGCCAATCGGTTTCAGAATCGGTTGTTGCATTTGAGCTGGAATCCATACTGATTCCATTCAGGATTTCGAATCAAATTCCGAATGGTTTGACCGGGACTCAGAAGTCCAAACCGGTTCCGGAATGATTTGAGTGGGTAGAGGTATAACCGCTGTCAATTCTGTCTGTGTTTCAACATCGTTCAACACAGGTCCAACAATGGACTTCGGTTGAACGGTTATTTGGACGTCGTCCAACGTTGGTCCAACGAACGTCCTTCATTCCCACTGAGACGTCCAAAAAATTGTTTCAAAATCGTTCAACACGGGTCCAAGGATGGGCGTTTGTTGAACGGTTATTTGGACGTTGTCCAAATTGGTCCAACGAACGTCCTTCATTGGACGATTTTGAAACCAACCGTTCTTAGAGGGTTGTAGGATTTTGAAACCAACCGTTCTTAGAGGGAATATACATTAAAATGCTAGCGCCGCAACAGCAACTTATTCCAACTATACGTCAAATCAATGCCGGAACCGGTTCAAAATCCTGAATTAATTCATTATGGAATCTCGCTCAAAGGAAAAACCGAGTTTATGCATTTGAGCTGGAGTCCATACTGCACACTTAATCTTGTTCTATCGAATCCCAACTATTTTCGCTACTTTTACCGAGTTTTGCACAACCGGGCACTCAGCTACCAAAGCTTTTACCGAGATATCAGTAGAAGTGACGTTTGTTTTGAATAAACTCTGTAAATATATCGCTGAAAATCAGTAAATTAACGCCACTTTGCTGCGCTATCAGTTGAAAAAATTTACCGACTGTGCAGCTGTGCGGAAATTATCGAACTGAATTGAATCCACTCAGAAGTCCGACCCGGTTCCGGAATCCGGAATGGTTTGACTGGGTAGACCCAGTCACCAACGACACGACTAGACACTGGCATTCCAAAACTGTTTTGGTCCTCCCTACAGATTCACAGACGACCAAGGCAAAACTACCGATATTTTGTTATACCTACCGAAAACTACCGATTTTTAATGATTTTGGACACATCCTACTCAACTTTCCTTTTTTTTTTGGTTGGATTTGGTCTGAGATCTGTGTTTTCAGTATTTTACAATTCTATGTCAACGATGTCAACACTACGTTTTTGGGACAACAACCCGGCCTACCGATAAACTTTTAGTGACCCTACCGATATTAAGGAATTCCATCTGGCCACCCTGCCTGCCGGGTTAGTCCCAGTAAAGTTCAGCCGGAAATGAGCCGGAATTCCGGCTGGTTCCAGTTAGTATTCCGGCTCCAGTGACAACCGATTCTAACTAGAATCGGTTGTGTCACTGGAGCCGGTGTACGAGCTGGAACCAGCCGGAATTCCGGCTCATTTCCGGTTGAACTTTACTGGGGTTGAGCTAGGGGGAATTCGGTTTCGCTCGCGTTTTCTGGCAAATTTTGACAGGAACCGAGCAAAACCCTGGCATAACTCGGACATAAACTGTGCAAAGATCCTGGCAATTCCTACCTGGTAGAGTATAGCACGAATCGAGCAAAACATCTGATAAAGATGTGGCAGGAAGCGTACAGAGATCTTGGCCGTATATTTTGACTGGATTCTGGATAAAAGTTGGACGCATTGGTTGGTTTAACCGCTTCTGTCAGAAACGGTTGTTGCATTTGAGCGAATTCGTTGCCGGAATTCTCGCACAAAACCCTCTAAGAACGGTTGGTTTCAAAACCGTCCAATGAAGGACGTTCGTTGGACCAATTTGGACGACGTCCAAATTACCGTTCAACAAACATCCATCGTTGGATCCGTGTTGAACGATTTTGAAACAATTATTTGGACGTCTCAGTGGGAATGCTCGCAGAAACTCTGCCACCCAGTTAAACTCATTCCGGAACCGGTTCGGATTTCTGAATGGACCCTCTAAGAACGGTTGGTTTCAAAATTGTCCAATGAAGGACGTTCGTTGGACCAATTTGGACAACGTCCAAATAACCGTTCAACAAATGTCCACCGTTGGACCCGTGTTGAACGATTTTGAAACAATTTTTTGGACGTCTCAGTGGGGAGTCATTATGGATTCCAAATCAAATGCAACAACTGATCCTGACTCAGAATCGGTTGTTGCATTAGATTTGGAATCCATAATGACTCCATTCAGGATTCCGAATCAAATTCCGAATGGTTTGACCGGGCAGCATCAATTTCGCTTCCCACTGAGAAGTCCAAAAAATTGTTTCAAAATCGTTCAACACGGCTCCAACGATGGACGTTCGTTGAACGGTTATTTGGACGATGTCCAAATTGGTCCAACGAACGTCCTTCATTGGACGATTTTGAAACCAACCGTTCTTAGAGGGTTTGCTCAACTTTTGCTAACTTTCTGCTTGCACGGTTAATTAATAGTACCCATTTATTAGTTCCAGAAGTACTCAGTTTAAGGTTCTATTCGAGCTGTCACGAAATGGGTACTTTTTTGAATAAGAAACTGGGTTAAATATTATCCATCTCATTACTGGAATTCAGCAAGAATAATACCCATAAATGGTTGAAAAACACTTCGTGAAATTTCAGAGAGTCGACAATTTTGGGCTGCATTTCGACAAGCGCTGATTGTAGACGGTAATTAGGGATGTTTGTTTACAATTATCATTCACTTACTTTTGTATTCTTCTAGTCTCAACGAGAGTACCAGCAACGACACGACTAGACACTGGTATTCCAAAACTGTATCACAAATCTGACTACCCCTCAGTGACTCAGGTAACTGGTAATGTCAAATATGACGTTTGAGTAGAAAATGCATGAAACTAGCAGCACTTATGAATCTGTTATTTTCTTTTAACAATCTGTTAATATGCTCCTATAGTTACCGTTGCTTCTCCTGGTTACGCAGGAAAGAATAATATGACAACAACCAAACTTTTTCATAACATGATTCTATTTGGTGTGTACGGATTAAAAATAAAAGTCATTAGTTAAGCAACGAACCGTAATGTTCGCTGTGATGGCCTCTGGAAATCCACGGTGTTTAAAAATATCCAGATGCGCCGTTGGTTTTACTGACAGGTGAGTTGCTTTCCATTTGCAATTATTTGTTTAAAGTTATCAGTATTCCAAACAATGCTATTGTATTTTCAGATTCACTTCTGATCATGATATGGTGCTTGTTGGGTTTTGTCTTGGTGCTACGCCGGTGTAGTGCAAAAAAAGCACTGACTACACCCAAGTTTGAATGAGTGTAGCATAGATTACACCGCCCACTGAGACGTCCAAAAAATTGTTTCAAAATCGTTCAACACGGGTCCAAGGATGGGCGTTTGTTGAACGGTTATTTGGACGTTGTCCAAATTGGTCCAACGAACGTCCTTCATTGGACGATTTTGAAACCAACCGTTCTTAGAGGGCGGTGTAGAATAAAATCAAAAACGAAAACTCTATAAGATTGATGAAGATATCCTAATTTGACACATCAACGGGTGACCAAGAAGTCCCAAAAAGGAATCTACCAGTTTCGATCTGGTAGGAACTTTCGGATATTTGTTTATATAATGACTTGGCCTCTGGAAGAATCCTTATCGCGCCCTTGTCGTTGGTCCTCGTGTGCAGTACTCAGTGCATGCAATCACCGTCCGCAGTTGCGTCACCCGTCGTGGGCCAACCCTGCCGCAGCTAACAGGATCGTTGCCGCTCCGAAAGGCTATCAATCATCTGAACAGCGCATCAACCACGGTGAAACAAATTAGTATGTGTACCACTACCCACTGGTGGCTCGCATCAAACACCTTATGAATCGCCCGTTAGAGAATCGAAGTACATAAGGGATGATCCATAAATGACGTAGCATTTTTTGAGTGATTTTTAACACCCCCCTCCTCATCGTAGCATTTCGTCACAAAATTCTATATACCCCCCCTGATAATTACGTAGCTTGACGGTAACCCTCACCCCCCTCGTTGTCCCCGTAAAAAAATTAAAAAAAATCAAAAACGATGTTTGTTCGCGCCTCTGTTCAGCGCTAATCACTGCCAAATAAAATTGTCCACACCATTTCATTATTATCGAGCAACATCTCCAACTAGCAAGAACATTCTCGAATGAAGTAGCAACAACAATAGCAGCAGCAGCGATACGCGCGGTATTGCATCATCGTCAGCGAGCGTGAGTGATCCAACGATACAATCGTCCGATGCAGAAAGGAGACGAAAAACAATTGATGTTTGACATGGTATCGACAAGCATCGCGGATGAGCCACGCGTTTCTAAAACGTGTGGCGTGTAATATAAGTACGCGCGTTCTGCGCATCGCAGCAATCAGTATTATTCCAACAAGTAAAGTGTGAAGTACAAGTGAAGAGTGAAAATAAAAGAGTTAAGTGTGAAGTACAAGTGAAGTGTAAAGTACAAGTGACAGAGTGAGTTTCCAAATAAAGTGTAAAGTGCAAAAAGTGTTTTTCCTTCCAATAAATCACATCCAGTTGCAAGTGGTTTTCCAAAATATAGCCCACATAAGTTGTTTGCGGTTTGTTTTGAGTGGTCCATCCAAGAGTTTTATTTGTCTGCGGACAAGTGTAAACATAGCCAGCCACTAACAGCAATCTGCAAATTTCCCACACCAAGGGCCACCCCTAGGCCCAAACAATGTTAGTTAGATGAAATGGGTAAGATTGGCGTGACATCAGGTCAACCCCTATTCCCTTTTAAAAAAGCTACGTAGCATGACATGACCCCCTACGCCCCCTGTCGTCACACATCACAAAATACACAACTCCCCCCTCCCCCATATAATGCTACGTCATTTATGGATGGTCCCTAACATGTTTACCCAACACCCAGTGTTGGCCCACAGATAACGCAATATCACCGGTCGTGCACCAATACTTCATCATAGATAGGTGCAGGGGGTAGTTTAATTGTGGTAAACGAAGAAAAACGGTAGATGGTTTAGGTCTTCTGCAGTTCGGAAGAAATTATATAAGAGAAAAGCTTAGATAACGTCACAAAGGTAGGATAGCATTCGATGGATCACGAAAGTCATCTCGACAGAAATGAGCAGAACGTATTCGTTTTGTGCTGTTTTCGTTAGGTTTGGTCTAGTACCAGGAGAAACTGGAAGTACTCTGGATCAAACAGATAGAAAACCGTTCATGTATTCTGTTCTTCTCTTTTTGGCTCCTGTTTACAAAAAGTGTTTTTCCTTCCAATAAATCACATCCAGTTGCAAGTGGATTTCCAAAATACAGTCCACATAAGTTGTTTGCGGTTTGTTTTGAGTGGTCCATCCAAGAGTTTTATTTGTCTGCGGACAAGTGTAAACATAGCCAGCCACTAACAGCAATCTGCAAATTTCCCACACCAAGGGCCACCCCTAGGCCCAAACAATGTTAGTTAGATGAAATGGGTAAGATTGGCGTGACATCAGGTCAACCCCTATTCCCCTTTAAAAAAGCTACGTAGCATGACATGACCCCCTACCCCCCCTGTCGTCACACATCACAAAATACAAAACTCCCCCTCCCCCATATAATGCTACGTCATTTATGGATGGTCCCTAACATGTTTACCCAAAACCCAGTGTTGGCCCACAGATAACGCAATATCACCGGTCGTGCACCAATACTTCATCATAGATAGGTGCAGGGGGTAGTTTAATTGTGGGAAACGAAGAAAAACTGTAGATGGTTTAGGTCTTCTGCAGTTCGGAAGAAATTATATAAGAGAAAAGCTTAGATAACGTCACAAAGGTAGGATAGCATTCGATGGATCACGAAAGTCATCTTGACAGAAATGAGCAGAACGTATTCGTTTTGTGCTGTTTTCGTTAGGTTTGGTCTAGTACCAGGAGAAACTGGAAGTACTCTGGATCAAACAGATAGAAAACCGTTCATGTATTCTGTTCTTCTCTTTTTGGCTCCTGTTTACTCCGGAGCAGCTTCAGCGTACCCATTGTTTCTGCAGATGTGATTTCGGCGATCCAGCCTGAACATGTTTTAAAACAGAAAATAAAATTCACGAAACGTTGAGGAATGTTAACCTTACAAACAACTTTTTATAAAGATAAAACGTAACTGGATTTCCCTTGTGGCTGGTAGAGCCTGAAACGAAACATTTTCTTCCTATGCTCGAAGTTTTCTCCCAATAATTTTCACCATTCAAGACGAAGTCACGTTGTCCTGTAACGCAGTATAACGAACCAAACAAGTCGTTGGGCCGCCTTCGAGACCATCCGATGCGTTCATCTCAGCAAAATAAATAATAAAAACTGAACTGGAAATCTGGTTACGCAAAGCTAGCCGCTCATTGTATTTATAAATTTAAATAGTTTACAAATTATTCTACTACGCATACATATCGACCGGAAAATAACCCAATGTCGGTCACCAATCAATTGCAGAGAAATGTAAACTTTAGCGGTTTGCTGCATAAACTTATTATTATCTAAAATCTGCTCGAATAAATAAAACAAGTTATACATAATTCAATAAACTTTATGCTCAGATAAGTGTAGTCTGAAACTGTACATAAAATAGAAAAAAATCGTTTCTAACTTCCGGGAAAGCCATACGAACTCCATACATGTAGTTCCCAATCTGGTACAATCATCTGAATTCGAAGCCATCTCAATAGTTAGTCTGAAAGATGGTTCTCTGCCTCAGGTGTACGATCACACACAATGTGGACGGATAATTTGCCAATCACGCTGACAAGTTTTTCTGCCCCATTGATGGGAAAACTCGGATGACGGCAGCGACGCATTGGGATCATGTTTAATCCTCGCTGTTGCTGTCTTTTCGCTGTCATCTGGGGGCGATATTCAGATACGTCGAAATTAATAATATCACTGACCGACAGTCTTTTCGTTAGCTAATAGTATTCTTGTCCTGCAAAAAATTAAAAGAGGTTTGAAATTGTCACTTTTTCATATTATCAACAAACCACCGTCATCATCAAAGATACGACAATATATCTGCTATCACTGGGCAGGTTCTTGACAAAATGCTTCGAGGCTCCGAAATAGCAAATGCCTTGCAGTCCATACGTAACTGTGAATACTTCGCAATAGATTGTGGGCTTTTTCGTTATTTTCCGTTGGCCTATTTCTGCTACGAAGGTAAACACCGATGCCAGAGAGGTGACTTCACTATCTGGACTAGATATCTCATGAACTCATGGACCGGGGACCAACGGTTTAACTTTCCTTCCGAAGGAAGCGTGCCCGCAGATTTTTATTTTCACCACATAAAAATCTCAACGACTTCGGCTGGGATTGAATTTCTTCGTTGATGATAACAGAGTTTCTAGTGTCAATCCCGATTTGTTGACGAGTATTTCGTTACAAGTTACTGTACCATAATCGAGCTTGAACTAAGCTACAGCCTAGGTAAATCACATAACGGGCAGGTTTTTTCTGTTTAGGCAGGTGCCTAGAATATGTATTTTTATCAATCAATTTGTAATCGTAAATATGCTAATTTTTTGAATAACTTTTAATAGAATTTTCAAAAGACTCTTTTAAACTTTAAGGAACAAGAATACTCTTCGTAACTATCGCTGTAGCTAGTTTGTACTGTATCTGTTCAGATATTCGTTGCAGTTTTTGAAAATTCGAGATGTACACCTCGATGGAGACACACAAGATAATACTTACGTTTAATAAGTGATAATCTGAAACATAGCATGTTTTCCATCATTTTTTTCACTCCACTGTGCTTTAAAACTAAAAAAAGTTATTAAATGAACATTAGAACCAATTTGAAACTCAATATAAACAGAAAATAACTTGGTTGCTACACAGCAACTGAAAATCAAAACAAGGAAGGGTTGCTGAAAAACTATTTTTTTCGGTCACATCGAGGGGTGACTAAATGCATTGGTAACTGGCAGTGGATGACTCGAACACTTTTTATTTTGAAAATTTCACAGAGTTTCAGGTCGTGTCGTTGGTACTAGTATATTTTGCTAGGGAAGATTTTTGTCGACATGAACGACACAGTTCTCGAAGAAAAAGTACATCAGGACGACACTGTGGCAGCACATCTATAATGAACTTGTGTTCTACTTTAATTAATAATAAATCATTTGAAGTGAGCGTGATTTCTTATTTATTAAAATTCTAGCAAATTTTCCCTAAAATATATAATATTTTGTATTCCAAAATTTTGTTTTTTAAATGGGTGAATTTTTACCCATTTTCAGTTTGTCTCCATGTATAAAATTGGGTATAAAACTACCTAGTTTTTGACGTAATCCATTTTTGGGCATGGAATGCTTACCCAAATAATGGGTTTGCCCAGTTTTGTCTGAGATGGGTGGTATGAAACCCATTAATGGGTACTTTATTTTAACCGTGTGCCACGCTGACCGGGCAGTAATTACTTTAAAGTTCAACCGTACCCCGGCCCATCTCAAATGCAACAACCGTTTCTGACAGAAGCGGTTAAACCAACCGGTGCTGCACACTTTTATCCAGAATCGTCAGAAATGTACGGCCAAGATCTCTGCACGCTTCCTGCCACATTTTTGTCAAATGTTTTGCTCGATTCGTGCTAAATTCTACCAGGTAGGGATTGCCAAGATCTTTGCACAGTTTATGTCCGAGTTATGCCAGGGTTTTGCTCGGTTCCTGTCACAATTTGCCAGAAAACGCGAGCAAAAACGAGTTCGCACTTGCTCAACTAACCCGACAGGATACGCGCAGAAATCTGACAGGGCTGTCAAACCAAGACTTCAGAAGTGTACCCGGTCAAACCATTCGGAATTTGATTCGGAATCCTGAATGGAGTCAGTATGGATTTTAAATCAAATGCAACAACCGATTCTGAGTCGGAATCGGTTGTTGCATTTGATTTGGAATCCATAATGGCTCCATTTAGAAATCCGAACCGGTTCCGGAATGAGTTTAACTGGGTAGCAGAGCGACCTCTGCCAGAAAATTTGCTCACTGGGTGGGATTCAGGATTCCGAATGGTTTGACTGGGAATCAGCAGGAGCTCCGGCTCATTTTCCGACTGCCTATACTGGGTACGTAATTCAAAACTGTCATTTTTGTATAGATTTTTCCGATTTTTGAAACATTGAGCAAACTTTACTCTAATTTGAATTAAAAAAACGAAATTAGCATTACTGTATTTTTCGTATTTTCAAATAAAGGTGAAAATAAAAAGGTAAATAATAATTCGCGTAGTTAGAACAAGAATACAATACAATTCAACTTGCGATTCGAAAGTAAAGAAAAACTCCGGTTCTGCGCGTGGCTGCGAAAGCTTACCACAAAATTTTATTGAATGTTTTTGTTTCATATTCATAGAATAAAATATCTAAAATTTTCAATTGCAAAGAAAGAATTGTGCAGAATATAAAAAAGATAGCGAGTTTAATTCCGAATTCATTTGAAGTGTTTTGGTATCTGTTTTTGCCAGTAGATCCTTCGAGTTTTGATTCGAAAAGATGCGTAGCCGAACTGAACTAGTCACCACGCAGCTAGAAGGCTCTGAGTTTGAGGAAGAATCTGATTTCGAAGATTCAGAAGAGGATTGGAAACCGGCCAAAGACGATCCGGTAAGTTTAATTTATTTATTGATTTGTTCCCGTTTTTGCATATAATATCCTTGGTAGAAGTCGAAGGTAAAAAGCCCAGGCCGAACAAAAAAAGCAACTGCAACCAACAAGAACGGTACGAAGAAGCGCGGTCGTAAACCAGCTAAGAAAACAAAAAAGAAAACTAGTTCTGACGAGGATAACGGCGACGAAGATTTCTCGGAACAACTACCAACACCAGCGAAACAAGTGAAAAAAACGGTATCTACAAGTCACTTAAATTTTTATTGATGTTTGTTAACTACTATGTCATTACGCTTCCAGCCCAAGAAACCAGTCGAGAAAGTTCTTCAGGTTAATCCATCAGCATCAACATCGGAAATCAAATCTGAACCAACCACATCTGCCACTGCTTCGCCAAAGCCACAGCCTCTCCAGCGTAAACTTGTGACACCCTTGAAAAGTTTTCCGGACAAAGGCGGATTTTTGAATCTGTACATTTTTAAAGGAGATTTGAAAGACGGAATCATAAATAACCAGCAACTATGCTTGTGGCGAAGAGATGGCTCAAGCTTACTTCAAAAATACCTGCGGGACAAATCTATTACATCTGATATTCCACAGTTCAATTCATCAATGGTGGTAAGTAGTGCTAATTTTAATTGTCAGTACTATTTTGAAGCTTCCGTTTAAAAATATTCGGCCGGAATGGATCCCGAGTTTTTAAAGTGAATAACTGCCGTTGTGCACAGCAATGTTGTGTCTAATTCCGTATAATTTACTGAATTTATAATATTTATATTTCAGTATTGATTATTTGAACAGAGCTTTTTGTAAAAAACCTCATTTCGATCATTATTCCGTTGCAGAGCGAAATTTCATGAAAATAGCGTCTTAATCCACACCGTAACCCTTTGTACTTGCAATCAGCTAAACAAAATTTCAAAATCAGTTTTTTCAAAATTCCTTTTGAAAAGTTGAACCCACGTTGTGCACAGGTCAGAATTTTAAATTATCTTTAAAAACCTGGATAATAACAAACAAAATATTCGATACAAGGTGTAGTCTGGGAGTCGAGAAACCGAAATTGTTTCATTGCTTACATTAATAAACTATCGAAGGATATGCCATCCACTTTAGAACCCAATACAATGTACTTTCGAAGATATAGGGCCACACACATAGGATCACGCAACACGCGAGCGAAGGGACCCACGTGGTTGTGGGGAATTCATCTTATTCTTCCCCTAGATTTTTCCGCGTATTAACATACTTTACTTTCAAGAATTTGCAAAACCAAAGAAAATCATTAACCGACTGGAGAAAATAAAAGTTAGCTCTCTTCACAATTGAATTATCTTCTTCGGAAACTTAAAATTTCACATCTATGTATTTTTTTAGTTATAAATGCAATATTAACATTTAATGCAGGAAAAAGGGGGTGAAGGGGGGGGGGGGGGGGGGGTGTTGCTTCTCTAATCTTCCGGCCATCATATCACATGATTTGGTATTCTTAGTATGTATAACAAACATAAAGATGTGACACAAGGTGCTAAAAACGCACAAAAATCCTGTAAATCCTATTTTTCATTGGTTTGTCTGCTCTAAAGATATTACCAAGGGCCGTTCATAAATGATGTGTCGCGTATTGACAGTTGGGGAAAAGCCAATAAATCAACGAGGAAAAAACTAAAAATTTGAGGCGTACTAGTGGTGCGGGGTTAATAAAACCAATAACAATTTTAGACTTTTTTCTGCGAGACATTGTTTATGAATGGACCCCAAACAAACAATGTTCCATAACGAATATCACGTAACATCGATGGCAGAGCAGTGGGATCAAGGCCAAGTTCCCCCTGTGTAGTGCAAAACTGAGAAGCAACATCAATTTCGGCATAGAGAACAGACATCCATCTCAAGCGTAAAAGTTGAGTAAAAGGCACATCCAAAGGTAACCGAGAGGTTACCACCAAAGGTGGTTCTGTCATGCCGTTTAGTGTGTGAGTGTTCCTGAATTGATATCCAAGTGATCATTCTAATTATTGGATATGCCAGTATGGTGGTCGTAATGCTCTAACAAATATTTGTTCAAATGATAAAACAAGCATTTTAAACTTGTTTGTTCGAATTTGGATGTCTGTTCTCTATGTCTTAGTTCTAACAATTAAAATGTTTTTGATTTTCAAGCAAAATAATCATTAGTACACACTAGAACAGGAATAATAACTGGCGGAATACATAGTTACAGGAAAATTAGTATTCGCTGACATTACGATTATCAGCGCTCTCTGATTTAGTTAATAGTCGATTGATCCGCTTCAGACCTAGGGGACCCAAGAGGAGATCAGGAACAAGACAAAAGCGGAATCAATGCGAAGTTTTAATTGCATCGCTGACGATTAAACACGCGTTGTTAGGGGCTTGATATATTGGACTGGACAAAATAGAGGACTTGACGTTACACACTTCGAGACCAAAAGGCGCAAAATTTAGTCCTTCTCCCGAGGACCGGTGTTTACTTGGCAGACAGTTGCTAATTCGTCCGATTTTGCAAATTTTGTCTCGCGGGACGGACCGAGATACTCTAAGCTATAAGCTGCAGTCCTATCAGAACGCTAATTTTTTTTTTAACATTTATTGCAGGACAAACAAATATTAGCCCACAGAAGATTTTGAAATTAACGCTAACAATAATTGTAATACAAATCGGTTATCTTTAATAGTCGACCATCTTTTATAATAGTAGTGGGGTAGAATTGGATGGCCATAAATGCTTCCGTGGTATTTGTTCAGATTACATGTTATGAATCTCATCTTTTTTAATTTTTTACAGGCCGCATCATACTCATACACTGGTTAAGATTCTATACCATTCCCCAGAAAGCCATTCCCCGGAAATCCATTCCGCAGAATTTCATTCCCCAGAATGTACTATTTCCTAAAAAAGCTATTATCCAGAATGCCACATTCCCCAGAAAAATTTATGTTTTTATTCATTTTTTGTTGTGAAGCTAAAGGTTTACGCACGGAACTGAAAGGGCGCGTGCATCTTTTCTACAAATTTCATGAAAATATCGGAATATTCGAATGTTTATGTGTTACCGAGTAGACCTGATCATAGTAGATATTGTTTATCATTTATATAATAGAACCGCCGTTTACAGAATAATATTGTGAATAATAAACATTCGCCCCTGTTCTGTCTAAAAATGTAGGTTTAGCCTTTATATTCCATATGAGAAGAAGGGCCTAAGGCGAAATCTCGAAGAAAATGCATGTTTCGCTGTTTTGTTTTCTTTAATTATAAATCGAAGTAAAAATCATTTTAACCAATTTTCACCTCAATCTTGTAGTATTTTTTTCGCATAATGTTATAATAAGGAAAACGCAGTTTGTTTACTTTTGCGATTGAAGCCGTAATGAAAGATTCATGTCGATATATTCTAATTTATATATCAATGATATTATGTTCAATTAAATACACTAAACACGTGTCGATTTCTTACCTCATGTAAGGAATCGAAAGTCTTATTGTAATGTTAGAATCCATTTGATACAAACATTACATTAAGGCGGGGCTGGTTGATGGAACGATTGCCTCGGAACACGGTTTGCCCTGTATACGAAATGGGTAATCGGAAAGTCAATTGAGCTAGCACCTACCCAAATCTTGGAATCAAGTTATTTGCATGCATGTATATAAATGCATGCAAACATCTTTTTTCTGTAAACCGCTGCCAGCCAGTGGGAGATGGGATAGGTTTCACACACACACACACACACCAGGATAGTCTTGCTCAAAATCAATAGTTGGGACAATTTTTAAAGTGTTATGTTGCACTGTTAGTACTTGAGATTAGGAAATTAGGATCTGCTAAACATGTCGAATAAGGTACTATTTTACATATAAACTAGCGCGTGGTTGACGTGGTGACTGAGTTCAGAATTAAAATCATTGTCATGCGCATAGATAGGACCTTCCGAATATTTTTCTGAATACACGAGTCTTCTAGAAAAACAAAATGAAATAAATTGAAATGCACAATTTCACATGTAACACCAGTGCCACGTATCGACAGAGCTCCAAACTAAAATGTTCACCTATTGGACTCTTTTGATCTTAAGAGTCATAAAGAGAACAAATACGTAAATATTTAGGACATCTAGATACAGCATCCTGGAATTTTAATGCATTCTCAATTCACCCTTTCGTAGGAAACGCTAAAGTTTTCGGGGCTATTGCAATATTTAATACAATATCTATTGATGCGATGTGACAGTTAGTGTACTGCCACTGAATAAATGTCCCATGTATTTAGGAAATCCCATAGCACATGGGATAGATATGTGTATGGCGGAAGTGTACGTGTCGACTTTAATAAGTATTGCAAAGAATGCACTCCTGTAAATACGGATGCTCTGAATAATTAAAAAAAAGTTGCCGAGAAACCCTCCTTCTATAACGGCCTAGATACTAAGCAACAAATGTGCTGACTACATTTTACTTTTAAATCGTGATCAGTATAAGTTCTGGAGAAAATTTAGAATAGGACGTAAGTAACATTGAGAGCCTCTCTTTGTTTACTTTCTCTTTCGATTATTACGACGCCCACCATAACACTTTGCACTAATTTACCAGTACATATCGAAAGCCGATGGTTATTACTAGAATATTATGCAAAGAGTTTAGTACTAAATGTTGAAACGATCGAGTAATGAACAGAAGAGAAAGACCCCAAAGAGAATCTCTCATTGTTACTTACGCCCTATTCTAAATTTTCTCTAGATTATTCGACATATTTTCAATTTCTGACCACTGTGCGATGTGTTTCGAGTGAACCAAATGGCCGACCAAAATGTCCAAGTAAATCTAAACCATGTCAATAGCACTAGTTATCTGTGGTTCTAGTGAACTGTTGACTGAGAAAGTTAATTGTGTTGGCAAGATTTCTTATGTAAGTTTATTTTGTTTTCTAGTATTCTTGTTGGGAGGATAAACGTGCCGAAGAATATCTCGAGGTCAAGGTCAAATGTATCGAGCAGACCAAGCAAATCCGGGTGGAGTTAGTCGATGGCGAGGAGTTAGAAGCGAAATCGAGATCCGAATATGACAACTATGTAGCAGTGTATGGAGTTCCTCCTGTACGAACAAATTCACAGAAGGGTGGCGACAATCCCAGCGTTGCTGCTGAAGATGAAGATGAAGAAGACGATGATGAATACGACGATATAGAGGATAACGAAGAAGAGGAAGAAGAGTAAAATTTACATAAGATATGAGATTCTGGATTAAAGTTTTTTTAGAAGACGAGAATGGTTTTAGTAATTGGAACCAGCTTGGTGTAATCACTGTTTTGCATCGTATATTCTTCCTTTCCATGGTCCCATAGTGTATTACGAAGCGATAAAGATAAGCATCCTAAAAATTATAAACAATAATATATACTAGAAGGATGTGCCAGATTTACTGATTCAAACTATTTCAACCATTAACTGTAACCGATAAGTAATATTCATTGTTTTAAATGGAAATATCAATCTGTAGTGTGGACGGAAAACAATAGAAATAAAGTTTTTTTTCTGGAATCAATAAGTTTATTGCATTCTATTGTCCCTGGTCTGGTAATAACTATTTCTAATGTCTTAATAAAACTATTGTTTTGTTGACTTTTTAGCGATACTCTGACCCTAAAAAGCTGTTTTAACAAAAAACTAAAATTTCATAGCAATACTATTATATCTCATATGCTTTAGATTATAAACACACAATTTCTAAATTAAATATATTTGCTATGTGGACATGTTACATAACTGAACTTCAGCTTTTAATTTTATTCTTCCAGCATCCACTAAACATCGAAACTTCCGACCATGAGACAATTATGGGTATAGCGGCAATAAATTACGTACAAATCTAGTCTAGTGTTTTTGGTTGTAAGTGCTGCTGAGACAATGCAATGCTGTAAATGAAAATGATGGTGTCCGGTGTGTTTGTCTATTTCCTCGTTCATTTGTAGGTTTGGAGCTCATTCCGCAGCATGACGTGCCTGATGTCGATCCCGGTGCGACAATCTGGTGAACGTTCGATCGCAAAACCGGCACGTGAATGGGTAATCCTCTCCAGCTTGATGCAACTTTTCATGTTTTTCCAAACTCTTTTGTCTTCCGGCTGAAAACCCTTTGCCACAAATCAAGCATTGCAATGGAAACTTTTGACTGTGACTACTCTCGTGTCTGTTTTTGTCCGTCAGTTGCGTGAATTTTTTCGGACAATACTTGCACCCGTATGGTTGTTCCTTAGTATGCACTCGAAGATGATTTTGCAGTGCGTGTTTCCACTTGAACTGTCGAAAGCACAAACTACAATTGAAGGGTTTATCTTGCGAATGTTTCGACTTCTGATGAGCTTTGAGTTGGTACTTATCTTTCACAGTTTTCCCACATAAGTCACACTGGACATTTTTTTCGACTAAAACATTCTCCCCTCTAGGTGTTTCGTCGTTCCCCTTTTTAGACGAATTATGATTCTGCATATGCTTTTGAAGAAGAGGTAAAGTAAGGAATGTTTTCGCACATTCGTCGCATTTGTGTTCGCGAATATATGGAACCAACCGATGTTGTTCCAATCTGACTAGTGTCGGAAAACGTTTGAAACATATTTCGCATTCAAATGGGTTTGCACTATCAATTTGACTTCGATATAGATCGTGATGCATTCGAGAATGTTGTTTCAGGGAATCCAAAGAAAGAAACTCTGCAGAACATCCACAACATTTCCTACTATCAGTAGCACTCTCAATTTCGGTCCTCTTTTTAACCGCCCTACATCCTCGTCGTTTGTTTACCAACTGCTTCTTGTAACTATGACTGAATCTTTGGTGGAAATTTAGTGTTGGTTTTTCTTTGTATCGCTTAAAGCAGAACTCACATTCGAAAGGTTTGTTGGGATCTTCATGAGTTTTCTGGCCGATGTGTTCTTCCGAGTGACGCAAAAGCTCGTCTTTGCTAGAGGCTTTGAAATCACACGTGCAGCATTGCATTACTTTCGGGAATCCAACTGATTGAAGCCTATACTTAAACGCGTTTAGCCTATGCATCGAATCTAAATAGGCAACTCCGGAGAACAGTTTGTAACAGATGACACATTCAATTAGATTATCTGGAACTGGACCACATATACCTTTATCTTCAAGATGACAGAGCTGGGAGTGATTTTGGAGCGCTTCGTAAGTATCAAAATGCTCCACACAGCCACAACATTGCGTATAATTGGACTCTTGGGCTTCTGCAACAAGTGCTGTGGGATCCGTTACAATCAAATCATTTACGTATGACGACTCTATTGCCTTGATATTTTCGTTTTCCTCTTCAGAAGATTCGGATATAAGATCGGTTGGTTCGAACAATTCTTCTTCAATAATATCATTTATATCAACTATTTCGACTTGATTGAAGGCAATTCCTTGTTCTGAAGTAACTCCACAAACTTCTATCAGCTGAATTGAAGAATTTTCTCCCCCTACTTCAAATTCTTGTATAACATGCCTAGAAAACAAAATCAGCTGAATTCAAGCAAAATTATAGAAGATAAACACTGACGTGTTTAGTCCTAGCTTCCTTCGGAGACACTCATCGGAGGTTCTGCATCTTTCAATAAGTTCTTTAGTCGCCTCAACATCCCTAACACAACGCCCACAAATCGAGACGGGTAAACCATCATTAGGATCAAGCTGAAACAAAAGATAAACGTAAGAACCTACTATTGTTCTGGGTCATTTTTTCTGTACTGTAATGTTGGCTATCTGTTCAATGATTTCCACAAAGCCTTTGGTATTGTCTCCTCCATAAAGCGCAAATAAAAAATGTCCAGATTCAACACAAATTCGACATACTTCAACGAATTGGTCCGACATTATAATATATTTTGGCTAATTTGTAAAAAATGGCACTATTATTATTATTATTGATACAATTTAGCAGGATTTTAAGGAATTTAACGTCGATAACGGTGTCAAAATTTTCCCACTCGCAAATTTTACTAAACAACTTAAACGTCTACCTCGTTTTTGTAAAGAGAGATCAACCTTTGACAAACATACCCAGCAAAGTTCCTTCTTGTTAGAATCGTTTGTGTTACTGGAGCCCGAATACGAATTAAGACCAGCTAGAATTCCGGCTCATTTCCGAATGAACTTTACTGGGTAGATTCATTTTGAGCAAAGGGACATCTGCATTACCGACACTAGATCTCTACACCCCAGTAAAGCTCAGCCGGAAATGAACCGGAATTCTGGCTGGTTCCAGTTCGTATTCCGGCTCCAGTGACACAACCGATTCTAGTTAGAATCGGTTGTTGCACTGGAGCCGGAATACGAACTGGAACCAGCCAGAATTCCAGTTCATTTCCGGCTGAACTTTACTGGGACGCTTACCAGCCTTTACCTAATTTTGGGTAGAAACCTACCCAAAATGGACTAACCCAGTGAGCAAACTTTCTGGCAGAGACCGTTCTGCTAGATTTTTGTAAGTCTTGGTTTGGCAGCCCTGTCAGATTTCTGCGCGTATCCTCCCACTGAGACGTCCAAAAAATTGTTTCAAAATTGTTCAACACGGGTCCAACGATGGACATTTGTTGAACGGTTATTTGGACGTTGTCCAAATTGGTCCAACGAACGTCCTTTATTGAACGATTTTGAAACCAACCGTTCTTAGAGGGCTGTCGGGTTAGTTGAGCTAGGGCGAACTCGGTTTCGCTCGCGTTTTCTGGCAAATTTTGACAGGAACCGAGCAAAACCCTAGCATAACTCGGACATAAACTAAATATAGACTAAATCGTCCGGTCACATATGAAATTCCCATATAAGCCAGAACTCAAATTTTTTTTCAAAGGGGGGACCCCATGAAATTTCAGAAATCGAATTCGTATTTTTGATGCCAAACATCTTTAAAATGCATGAAACGTCGAGATTTTATGTTATCTCGAAAAAAATTTTTTTTTGTAAAAATCGACTTTTTGGGACTTTGCCGATTTCGCACCTTTTTTCAGTTCAATATTACCGTGGCTGTTTTTTTTCAAAATTTTAGAACTCGAACTCTTTTAATGAATATAAAAAACGCACACATTCTCGTGATTCATGATTGAGAAAGGCACAATTGCACCGCTAGGTGGATTAAAATAGGTTTTTTTCTTTCTTGTTGATCATTTTATGCTGAGATATTACAATAAATTGTATAACTTGAATTGAGTTTTCGCGCAAACTAATCAAAACTGATCATCCATCATGAATGGCTCCAACATATGCTCCTCTTTCGGCTGCGTTAATCCACCGGTTAGCGAGATTTCCACTGCAAGCGCTGGCATTGGATATAACTGCTGATGATGTACACCCAGTCCCAGAAGAAATTGACTTTCCCATTGCCGACGGAAGGGCAGCAGTGATACTTGAAATAGTCGTGGTCGGTTGAGCGGAGGACTGTCAGGAACTGGCTCCTACTTTTTTGTTCGGTTTGATGGCAATGACATACCACTGAGCAACATATAATGGTGGCGAGTAATCGTCCGCGTACGTAGGATCCTCAAAAAGTACTTCATATTCTTCATTGGCTGTCTGCGGAAGTTGATTAATAACTGCTTTATAAAAGCAGGCAGTTTGTGGATATAGTGCCAATACGGTTGTCCCTTTAGGGAAAACTGCCTGTCCATCTGTTTCCGGATTAGCTCTCATAAGAGGAAGCGGAACAATACGGCGCTTACTCAAAATGTGTCGATCCTTTTGCTCTTCATCAATATCGTCCACTTCGTACTTGTTGGCAGACGAGATGTATTGTACTACTTCGGCAAGTATCCAATTTTCTTCATCTTCGAGACCTTTAACATGAGCGGCAACCATGTCACCCGGTTTTGCAACGTAAGTACTATCAGCCGGAACGGTATCACAAAGCGGTGAAATTTTTTCTCCAGGTTTACTGACAAAGAGTGGTAGCGTTTGAGCCGAAATCTGTAGCATTTTCATAAGCGCACCTCTTCGGATTGTTTCTTTATTTCCCGTATTTACGATGTTGGGTTCGTTTCTCTTCCGCTCATTCTCTAACAATAACCGATTTAAGCGAACGGAGTCGTTCCTACCCAAATGAAATGTTACGTATACTAAAAATTAAGAATTTCGCTTTCGTTCTCATGATTTACCTGTACTTGAAGCATCGCTTGTTCAGCAGTTAGCGGCATATTTATTGGACACCAACTTTTTTCAAAATAACTTCCTTATCAATGCGAACGTCCGTACAAAATGCAACTGTTTTATTATTAAATATTTAATAAGTTAATTCATGGAGAACGCTGAATTAATCGAAAGCTTTACGGAATCAATATGGTTGCTATACAGCAACAGAAAATCAAATAAACAAAGAAGTGTTGCTGAAGAATTCTTTTTTTAACTGTTTCGGGGGGTGACTCAATGAACTGGTAACTGGCGGTTAACTACTCGGACACTTTTTCATCAGAAAGTTACATGAAGTTTCAGGTCGTGTCGTTGGTTGGACCCGTGTTGAACGATTTTGAAACAAATTTTTGGACGTCTCAGTGGGATAGTTCCTAGTTAAACCCATTCCGGAACCGGTTCGGATTTCTGAATGGATTCCAACTCAAATTCAACAACCGATTCCGACTTAATCGGTTTCGGAATCGGTTGTTGCATTTGAGCTGGAATCCATGCTGATTCCATTCAGGATTCCGAATCAAATTCCGAATGGTTTGACCGGGTAACTGCCTTGGGCTTCTCAATGGGTGAAAGCTGCCAGAATCGCTGCTGATTTCTCGGCTAAACTTTACTGTGTGAGTTCGAATGAGTTTGTAAAACCAGGCGTGAAATGAGGCAGAATTCTGTCAGAAGTCAGCTAAAATTCCGGTTAGATGTACTAGGTGGGATGCTTCTAGCTAATACGTCATTTTCGTCGCCATCTTTAACGCGACGGATTGGGTGCAAAAGTTCGTCTATAGTTTTTCGCGTTTAATTCGTGTGCCGTCGAACGGTTCAAGTCATATCGGTAGCAAATTGTGGCTTGAGGTTTTGTGCTTTTTCTGTTTTTAAATTTCTCATAAACCGTAAGAAAAATCATCGAAAGATTTTTCTTTTTTTCTAATTCGACGTGTACAATCATGGCCAACTAAAAGATGTCTGCAAGCAAAGTGTTATTCGTTAGCAGCAGCAGCGCTCCGTTCTGTGGAGAAATTTTCCGTCGTTCAGAGCCGGATCCGTTTCGGACTCAGCTGGCAGCTAGTTGTCAGCTAAACTCTATTATTTTTAACATATTTGTAAGCCTCTTTCACTCCGGTATAAATGGAGAAGAATCGTTTTTCGAACCAGAACCTGTCCAAAGGACAGATAACTGAAACAAAAAAAGGTCAAGGTGAGTTTAATATGCCAAAAACTTGTGTTTTTGGGATACTAATTTGTTTATATACTGTTCTACGAAGACCTGATAAATGGTTAAACCAACAGGTTACCGGCCGATTAATAAATTACGTCGAGGTGCTTCACGCCGAAGTCTGGTTTATTTTGTGGTACTTAATCTATTTTTGAAGTTTCAGATAAGTGGCCACGCTATTCTAAACGTCGTGAACAGCCAAACGTTAGCGGTTCTAAACCGGAAAATTATCGAAACTGCAGTGGAAAAGCTCAAACTGTGGGTAAAGCTCGCAATCAAACAAACTACAACTATGATAAGCGCTCGAAACAGCGTCCGGATGGAGTCAGTGAAGGTTATCCAGAAAATGAAAATAATCAACTTGAAGAACAGAACACGGGAACCGGATTAGCACCCTCTGTTCTATTTCCTGTAAGCCATGAATTACATTCGGTGTTTTCACCTGGTTCCAAGAAGCAAAGTTTAAACCATTTGCTGAACTTTCATTATGAGCCTCGTGAGCATGATCTTCCAACACGTTTTAGTAAAACGGGAAACAATCGTAGCTACGTCAGGAAGATGATTTACAACAAAGAACAGTTTCTGCAGGCAAATTGTCAGTTCGTCGTACGTGCTCATGAGAACTATGTTGCCAATATTGCGTGCCCCGATCAATTGGTGGATTGGGCAAAAATAGAACAGATTCATATCCTTAGTTACGAAGAACCGCAGTGTCCAATTTGTTTGTATCCGCCGGTTGCTGCCAAAATGACGAAATGTGGTCATGTGTACTGCTGGCCCTGTATTCTGCACTATCTCGCACTATCGGATAAAGCTTGGCGTAAATGTCCTATTTGTTTTGACGCCATACACTTACCGGATCTTCGAAGTGCGGTTTCAAAACCGTTTCACCCGTACACGGTTGGAGAAATCGCAACATTTCAATTGATGCGTCGCGAAAAAGCCTCAACGAATGTTGCACTTGTTGCTGAATTAAAAAACGAGCAGCCGGAAATACCTTACTTTTGCTCAAAAACAGGTAATACGACGCTTTCCAAATTACTCCTGGCAGAAACGCCAGAGATACTCAATATAATTGCTCGAGAACAGAAAGAACTGGAAAATCAAATGGTTGTGGATGGTGTTGATTGTCCGGAAAATATATTTGTGGAACAAGCACTCGAACAATTGAAAGAGCGCAAAGAAGGCATTATGTGCGATAAAGTTATTGCGTTGCCAGTAGATCATCGCAACAAAGAAAGCGATACAAGCGTAATAGACGAACATCAAACAAGCATGCTGTTGGATGGTGAGAAATTCATTTTATCTCAATATTGCAATATTATACCCTTGAAATTTATTCTAGAAGCTGCAAACATCACTTCAATGTTAGATATCACAGGAAATCACAAACAGGGAGATTTCATGATTGACGAAGACAGCAACTTTTTGCTGAGTGATGTCGACATTATCCCTACAGCGACATGTGCTTCGGATTATTTTTACTTTTATCAATCAACAGACGGTCAACCGCTTTATTTGCATTCACTTAACACGCGTATGCTGCAAACAATGTATGGAAGCTTAGACAAGAGTCCACTAATCATCACTGGCAAAATTGTTCACAAAGATAGCTGTTCAATGTCCGAGGATTTGAGAAAAAGATTGAAATATTTGCAGCATCTACCCGTTTGCACCCCGTTCGAGGTAGTCGAAATCGAGCTTGGAAACGGTATTGTTTCATCCGAAGTGATGGCGAAATTCAAAGGTAAGGATAATTCTGGGTGGGAAATATTGGCGACTACCCTGGTTCTTATCACACAAAATACAGAAGTATCCTTCTGCTTCCTTGGCCTGAGTTAAGGCATATGTCGACAGATTATTGTAAATTTGTTAATAAACAAATACAAACTATTTGGTTTTTTCATGTAACAATAGTACAGGTATACCTCGATAGTACGTACCCCTTCGCTTCGTTTAGTTTACGTACTATCGAAACGTACGTGCTATCGAAACGTACGTACTATCGAATCACAAAAATAAATTTTTAAAATATTACTTTTTATGTTTAAAATAGCATAAAATCTTACAAAAATAATATTTATTACTAGATAAATCCCCATATTAGTGATAAACCGTTCTATGAGTGGGTATTTGATTTAAAAATGGTTTCCTACGACCAGAATGGTGAAAATGGCATGTAAAAGCATTTTCTTAGACTCGTACAGTTGCTTGACGTATGTGCCATTTTTCTGAAGTTCGTATAAAATATTCGGAATTTGTAATAAAAATCGAAAGTAATAAGACGCCTCTGATATTTTTGGATCTCTGAGATTTTCTGATATTTTTTTGGATTTGGTAGCACGATGTCATTAACAATTCTTCTCAGAACAGGATTCCGTATTGTTTTCTATTCCTTATATTTTTGGTTGAAAATCGTATAATTAATTATATTTACAAAGATAAATAGTCTTTCAAATATAAATTATGACAACATATAAGCTTATATAAACCATTGTTTCGTGTCACACCTTAATCCTTGAACCATGCCAATATGTTGAAAACTTTTTTAATCACTAGCACAAGAGGTATGGAGAAAAAACGCTGCGTTTGTCTATATCTGTAAGTCATATGAGCCTCCATTCAAGCCGCTAGGCGTGCTTGATCCGAATCTTATCCATTTTATTCAAAACATTGTGGCTCTTAGAATATAATGAAGCCTTACATGTATGTACATTATGTACATAATATTGAAAATCTACTAGGAAAAAACTTTTTACCATTTTTATTACCTTCATAGTTCCTAAAACCTTAGTTGATGTTAGGAAAATTTACAAAATCTATATTTTATAGGTTATCTTGAAGTCAGTAATATTTCTCTGATACTTTAGGAACATACCGTGCATAAAACCATGCAAAAGCTTTCGGTTAGACTTTCCCAATTTTGTTAGTTTTACTTCATTGAAGTTTACTGTGAGTTTGTAAAACTTGCAGACACTCCTTGATGTTTGAAAGATCTTCCAAAATCCCTTTAAATATTCTTGAAACTTCGTGAACTTTTCAGAGATTCTAAAGATTTCATTCAAGGTTGAAAGATTTTTTGTTCGCAGAGTTCGCAGAATTACCTCGAGTTTGGTAAAATATGCGTGAACATCGTGAACACGTGTTGTTTATAGAAATTGTTTGAGCGCATAGAAATTCTCTGAAGTTTGAAGTAATTTCCAAAATTTTATGCAACCTTCGAAGTGTCAACCTTAAAGATAATTGAGATTCTCTGAAGTTTGACAAACAAACTATAAATGCTCAGAATTTCGTACAAATTGTCTAAGGTTCTACGGATCTCCTTGTAAGTTAGCAAGCTTCCGAAGCTTATAAGACTTTTAAGATACTTGTAGGACGTCCTTAAAGCATGCAGGATTCTTTTCAAACTTCATAAATTTCCTGATACATTTGGTCGATGTTAGGTCAGATCGGACTAAATGACAATTTATTGATTTCGAGAAAAACGAGTTTAAAGTTTGAATCGCAGCACCCTTTACGTTAAATTTGGAAATAATTTTCGCCATAATTCTAGCTTATTGTTATATAACTCAAATCTGGTAAAAGTTCAATGTAGCTGAAGAAATTCTTTATCAAGTTCTATCATTATCTCATTTTTTGATGCTTTGCGACTTAGTCCGGTCTCACTTAACACCGACCATTTGTGGTTTACTTAAACTTTGGAATACTTTGTTGGAGTTTGCAGAACTACTCTGAGTAGCACAGAACTCTTGACATAACCTTTCTAAAGCATGCATAAGTAACATGAAACCCATAAAACTTCTATAAAATGTGTCGCATTTGGTGAAGTTTACAAAATCAAACGAAAAAAAATTGGTAGGTGTACGTACTATCGAGGCAAAATGTACGTACTATCGAGGGTACGTACTATCGAGGGTACGTACTAACGAGGGTACGTCGTCGCTGTTGTGCTATCTTATGACAAGCGCCATTTGGCACATTTCGAGAAAAACGATTTTTAAAGTTTGAGATTGAATATCTTGAAACTTATAAATGGTATAAACATTTCAAAGAAGACAATTAATGCTTCTGTCTATTCTTCATCAATCTCTCAAATATTACGAAGATCGCTTGACTATGTTGCGAGTTTTTACTATGAATGTAAACAAAAGTTGCACTCACACGTGTCATAGGCGTGTATTGATGACAAAATTTGTATAACGTGTCATACTCGTGCATGAAAAATTTTCCATAGAAAAAAATCATCAATTTTTAACTTTTATTCATATCTTTGCGTTCATATGGGATATAAACAATCGCTGAAATGCATTTTGAAGGGAATGAGTCAGGGCATCTAGAAAAAATAGTTATTTTTAGTTACAGTGTTGCCAAATATCCTTTATTTCCAATTTAAAACTAAAACTGTGTTTTTCTCACAACTCGTGTAATTTTCTTTTGAAAATGTTTATGTCATTGTGTTCCTCAGACATTTTCACGCATAAAAACATCTAAAACTTCAATATAACTTGAGCAAATCCCTACACTGAAAAAAATCCAAACGTTAACTCTATTTGCTTCAAACCGCTTAAAATTCATATGAAGAAGAAATGCTATTGTTATCACGCGCACACATACCTTCTGTGTGTCAACTGTATAAACTATGTATGCACACACATAAGTTAAATGTGCATATTGTTATAGAATGGGGGTTTATGTGTCTAATAGTTATGAAATGTGAATGTAAGATTAATATTTCTTGTAAATACACACATTAGGTCTATGTACCAGCAAATAGTGTCTATATGCCTCCGTTAATTGCAAAAATCTATGTGTAAAATCAATAGGCATAACGTTTACTTTTTTTTGAGTGTAGATACAGTGATTTTAAGCAAAAAACTCACAATTTCTCATGACGTTTCTCGCAATATCTAAGTAACCAAGTAGAATTTCAAAATTCTGAAAACGCCACTTTGTAGAGATTTTTCAAACAAGTAATGTGGCATATCTAACTCAGTTTACCCCAAAATGGCGTTTGTCATAAGATAGCACAACAGCGACGACGTACTATCGAGGTATACCTGTATTTTGTTTCTAGTTACGCGTGTTACTCATACACATTCACAATTTTGTAGTTAAACATACACAAGACCGAATAAAACCTTGCCAAAGAGCCTAAAAGTTGATGATTAAAACAGACAATATTCGATTAATAATTAATTAATAATTAATTCTCGAAAAAAGATTTTTGATTTTCATCAAAGTATTACATTTTTTGCTCTTTATAACGTTTTGTTTGTTTTAAGATGAAATTTCCAGCCGTCGCAAGGATAGACAGAAACGTGCCCGCGCAGAACGAATCCGAGAGAGACAAATTTTTGAGTTTAACGAACGCCAACTGGGAAAATCCCTTGCACGATCTGCTAAAATTCCAATCAACTCAACAAAACATTTTCCTTCGGTATGTATTAGAATACAGTATTGGAATATGTGATATGCCTAAGCATCAACTTCTTTCTATAGTGCGGGAATGCTGAGATGTACGACTTCAGCCATGATCCTCCCCTCGGATTTAGTCCTTCAAGTAGTGACATGTCTGCTTCTCCCAGTGTGATCAGCGCAGAGCCTTCATGGTCGAAGGTATTTTCTCTGTCGTTCATAAGTACTGAATATAAACATTGATTATTTAATTATCTCAGATGCTGTGTACCTCGCCGCCATCTTCCTCTTGGCCAATACTGCCATCTGGAGGCGCTGTTTATGCTGCCCCAACACCAAAGCTTATACAAGTAACAGGTTCTAAAATGATCACCAGTGTTTCGCGCCAACCTTCCAAGTGGCGTTTTCCTTCCGAGAGCGATGGCGACGATAATATCGAGGAACATCAGGCAGCCCGGGATTCGAAATTTGGAGAGGATTTGAGCTCGGCAATTGGAGCAGCTCTCGAAAGGGCCACATTGCATTGCGAAGTTGCTACCAGTGAAGACGGAAGTTCGGGAAAATTCAAAGGCTCTGTACCCAAAAACGTCGGCGCGGGCAGTGGTGCGAAGAAGAAGAACAAGAACAAGAAAACATTGCTGTTTGCTTCTGGAATGAATCTATATTAGCTCGTTTTCAACTTTGGCAACTTGGCATTAATCATTTATCAATATAACAGGTATATCATCCAAAGTCACTATTGCATAACGTTGACGTGGTTATTTTATGTTTCTGGTTTTGTTTAACTATTGATTTTTTTCGATATGTGCTTTGTACATTAAAACTAAGTTTGAAACAATGTAGTTCAGAGCAAAAATCCTTAAATAAAGCTTGGCTTCGGTCCTATTTATCGCATACGGAACAATCTTTGCATCTTATTATGTTTATGACATACCAAACAAAAAATTCTTAATGCCCTCCCCAAGGTTGAGGGGTTTGACGGTATTGCAAACATCAACAAGCATCTTGCGTGCATTAGTGCTACAGAACCTCAGACAGACAATTGCTTTAAGATTGTTATTGCATTACGCCTCGATAGTGGTGCATCGAGGAGACCAAGAGGGCTTATGCGCCTTTTTTATGTTCTATGTTTCTTCATACTCTGCACCTGGGCATACCAACACTCAACCACTGGTCTGTGCGTGACGACGAGGCCGAGTGGCGGGTCGACGTGGATTGACTTTTGCTGTGTGCCGTGTTTGCAAATATTGTTTCACAATTTGATGGCGATATTCGTGGACGGGGCTCGTAGTAGGAGTCATTGTGTGTCCATTGATCGGTCGACTTCGTCATCGTGCATATACTAATAAATTAATTTAATAATTAAATTAATTTAATAAATACATAAGTAGAAACCTATTAGTTGTCGCTTTGTAATAATCGTTGTTTTTCGTACTAGTGTACAATTGTTATGTGCTAGTCGTATGTACCTGTGTATATGTGACAGTTGGGTCAGGGAATTGATGCAGAACTGGCGTATATGATAGAATAGTGGCTAATACTTCCGGTGCTCAATTTGTGCATTTGGTTCTATTCATTTGGGAAGGATTGGATAAATTAGGGTACAATGAATTTACCGACGCACGTGAATCATTCATACCCGGCCAGCAAAACATGATGTAAGTCTAACAGAATGCAATTGTCGTTAATGGTAAATACACAACATTTGCTGCGTTTAGATGAGTTTGATTATAAAAAAAATTGCAAAACATGGTTGTCCCATCCATTTGGCTCAATGGATGGACAATCTTGAACAGCGTTTTTCTCGGCTTGCTGTTTTTCAACATGGGACTCATGCTGTTATGGGCAGTACTGATGTATACCAAAATAGTGTCGGTTAATTTATACACTTCTAATCAAACTCTTTGCGTCTTTTTTTCTTTATTCGGCATGTTATGATTCCTTTTATTAGTATATCTCTACTATACGCTATCTATACTCATATAGGTACAAACGCTCGTGGCATAAACCATAAACCTGGTCACAAACGCGACCATACAATTGCAATAATCTAGCATATTTACGCCCGCGATTTCGCCAACATGAAAACACCCCGTAGCAACACTCGCGCGATTATGAAACGGTCCGGATGTCTCACATCGGTCCTAACAGTCTGGACTAATGCCTTCAGTTGAACCAATCAAAAAAGTAACTAAACTATTCACTAAACAACACACATGACCTGGAACTCTAGTGATATGGGGAAACTGACTGCACCATACACTAAAAATTAAGCATCAGATTCACGGAAATTTTACACGCGAAGTCACATACACGTGACAAACACGTTAATATACAAATGCTTGAGCTCTTCGCGATCTCGTAAACATGATAACATTCCGGCGATACAAATGCACGCTTTCACGCGATCACGTCAGGAAACCAATAACTAAAGTCCAAATACTTAGGTCCATACATTCAGTAGGACCAATCAAAAAATAAAGCCCATATCCACTAGAGAACACGTTTCATGACAACATAGCCAGGAACTCCAGTGATATGGAAGATCTCACTTTCTTCTAGCATCTGAACCGTACACCGGAAATGGAGTATTAGAGTCACGATCCTCGCGCGATCATCCAAGAACACACGCGAATATGCGAAAGGCACACGGTTATAAAATAGAATTTATGCACGCGAGGTTACATACACGTTAGCACGAGGGACATACAAGCGCACACGCGATCGAACACGTTCGGCCCTATTCTGCGCGGCGTGTGACGTGAGACGACTAATCTCACGTTACATTACGTGGCTTTTCTCCCCCAATTCTGAGAGTCGACTCGGGTAAGGTGCGATTCCCCATTGCGGTTAAATGGGCGTCTCACGTCACCCGAAGTGACTCTTCAGAATTGGGTGAGAAAAGTCACGTAGAGTGAGGTGAGATTGGTCGTCTCACGTCACACGGCGCGCAGAATAGGGCTGGTTAGCGTACAAATGTTCGAGTCCTTCGCGATGATGCGCGCGATCGCGAAGTCCCTGCGCCTGCACATGCCTGGACCGTGCAATGAATATCACAGTCATAGGACAACTCTTGAAAAAAAATGTGTATGTATATATGAATTCATACTATCAACCAGATGCCGTATTAACAACTTGGTACAAATCAACTTAAACATTCTAGAAGAATTCACATCTGCAGTCCCGCATAAAAGAAATATTCATTAAAGAAATTTTCGTATCTACTAAACTCTGTTTCATGTACGAGCGGAATAATTCATGAAATCGTGGACACAGAAGAAGCTTACTAACAGAACGGAAAAAGGACTAACAAAGAGGAAAAAAATCTAAAATCTAAAAAGGAGATAGCCTGATTTACAATGGCAAAGGAATAAGGAATAGTAATAGGCGGTAAATATTAGCGTCAAGGTAAATTATGGAAATGCAAAGGTAAGAATGCATTACAACCAATAATAATAATATTTTTTTTATATATAACTAAGTTTATTTAGGCCCAAATACGGTAGCTTAACGAGGCCGATAATTCATTTTTTAAGGTACATCGCACGTGTTAGTGGGAGAAGAGAAAGCCATATTTAGGGGCGGTTTGCTCCCCTCTTATGTTAGTAAAGGAAAAAGGTAGGAAGTGGGATACATATTGTAAAATTGACATTCTCGTTGGCTGGTTGATGATTGTGGGGGATATGCACACTTTATTGTAGTGGTTTCCATCCTGTAATCGCAGGGGCGATGGGAGGGTCGATATTTCGGATGATTATTGGCACTCCGATGCTGTCATGATGTTCTTGTGACATGTGTCATGATGTTCTGGATAGACGGATATCAAGAAAGGTATGCATCGTAGACTCGTGAAGCAATGCCATATTGTAGATACAAAGAGAGGTTGACGAGATTCTGCTGTGAATGAGAGGGAATATTTATTAAACTTGGACATTAATAGTTTTCAAATAGGTGTAGATGAGAAAACTGTAAGGGTGGTCATGGCTTGCCAGGACGTCCCGGACTGGCACATAGGGTGATCTACCTCGGGCCCGAAGGGAATCTATTAATTGGGACCTGGCAACACGGTACTCTGCGCACAGCCAAACAACATGCTCGATGTCGTGATAGCCATTCTCACAAACACAATGATTACTGTCAACAAGCCCTATACGACGGAGATGCGCATCAAACGCGTAATGCTTGGACATGAGTCTTGACATCGTACAAATAAAGGCCCGGTTCACATCCAAGCCCTTAAATCAAGCCTTCGTTGATACCTTCCGGATAATAGAATGTGGCCACCGTCCGAGATGCCCATTCCTCCATGAAGTTTGCCAATTTTCGAGCGTCCTCTGACGAGAGATATTGAAAAATTCATTGAAGCAAATTGGTCTTTCGTAAGTGTCGCCTTCTAATGCGCCCACCTTGGCTAAAGAGTCCGCCTTTTCATTGCCCGCAATAGAACAATGCGACGGAACCCAAACCAAGGTAATTTGGTAAGATTTTTCAGATAAAGCACTCAGATATTCCCGTATTTTCCCCAGGAAATACTGTGAGTGCTTTCCAGGCTTCGCCGCACGGATGGCCTCAATGGAGCTGAGACTGTCCGAAACGATGAAGTAATGGTCTGCGGGCAGGGTGTCAATGATCCCGAGAGTATACTGAATGGCAGCTAATTCTGCAACGTAAATTGAAACAGGATCATTGAGTTTGAATGAGGCAGCAATATTTTCAATGAAGATACCGAAGCCTGTGGACCCGTCGAGAATTGATCAGTGGTATTTATTATAGAAAATATTTGGGACCACTTGTGGGCGAATGTGATCCGGGATTCCACAAATCTCTTCCTTCATGGATGTGTCGAAAAATACAGTTCGAGCAGAAGTATCTAAGAGATGAGCACGGTTAACGTTATACCAAATACAAATATTTGGTTATACGAAGATGAATTGATGTTCTGTGCCATGTAATCGAAGTACAAGGACATGAATCGGGTCTGAGAATTAAGCTCGACAAGCCTTTCGAAATTTGCAATCACCAATGGGTTCAAAATATCGCATCGAATGAGCAATCGATACGAGAGGTCCCAAAATCGATTTTTTAGTGGAAGAACGCCCGACAGCACTTCTAAACTCATCGTATGGGTCGAGTGCATGCAACCCAAGGCAATACGCAAACAGCGATACTGGATTCTATCTAGTTTGATGAAATGTATGCTCGCAACGGAGCGAAAGCAGAAACATCCATACTCCATCACTGATAATATCGTTGTTTGGTACATTCTGATTAGGTCTCCTGGGTGGGCACCCCACCATGTTCCGGTTATTGTACGGAGAAAGTTTATCCTTTGTTGGCACTTCTGTTTCAGATACCTAATGTGATATCCCCAGGTACCTTTAAAGTCGAACCAGACCCCGAGATATTTGAATGTTGAAACCTGAGCAATAGTTTTATCCATTAACTGAAGCTGTAGTTTCGCTGGTTCACACTTCCTAGAAAATACGACTAGCTCAGTTTTCTCCGTAGAGAACTCGATACCCAGCTGAAGAGCCCAAGCAGACCAATTGCCCAAGGTATTTTGCAGAGGTCCTTGCAAGTCGACGGCCTTGGGACATGTAATAGAGACCATACCGTCATCTGCAAGCTGCCTTAGCGTGCAGGAATTGACAAGACATTCGTCAATGTAATTCACGTAAAAAGTGTAGAGAAGAGGGCTTAGACATGAGCCCTGGGGAAGGCCCATGTAGCTAAATCGTGATGTCGATAAATCACCATGCGAGAAATGCATTTGTTTTTCAGAGAACAGGTTTAGCAAAAAGTTATTTAAAATTGGTGAAAGACCATGCTGGTGCAACTTCTCATAAAGAATGTTGATAGAAACTGAATCGAAAGCCCCCGTAATATCCAAGAATACTGATGCCATCTGCTCTTTGTTAGCATGTGCCATTTGTATTTTCGTTGAGAGCAACGCAAGGCAATCGTTCGTCCCTTTGCCTTTGCGGAAGCCAAATTGTGTATCTGACAGTAAGCCATTTGCTTCGACCCTATTGTCGAGGCAAAACAAGATCATTTTCTCGAATAATTTTAGGATGCAGGATAGCTTTGTAATCGGTCGATACGAGTTGTGGTCGGAGGCCCAGGGGCAGATCACTTGTGATGCATCTTTAAAAATCAGCGAAATTAAATTTATTTATTTCCATCAAAATAGAAATTCGTAATGCATTTTGCGTTGCGTGCAATGATTTTGCGAAAAGCCCTACATTCAACAAAACATCAAACAAAGTGGATTAGCGTAGGACGATTGTTAAGTAATCTTTTCTGCGAGGGAGTGCAAAGTTGATGCAAAAATGGAAATTAAATGCATTTTTTCTAAGTTGATGCAAATTTGTTATACATTCCTGATCTGCCCCTAGTCGGAGGCTAGTTTTCCTGGTGTTTGGATGGCGATGAAACCCACTTGTTTCCAATCATGTGGGACAATGTTACCCTCAAGAAACTTATTAAATAAATTCAACAAGCGTCTCTTGGGAGAGTCTGGTAGATTCTTCAACAAGTTGAATTTGATTCTGTCTGGCCCTGGAGCTTTATTGTTACACGACAAGAGAGCAAGTGAGAACTCCACTATCGAAAACGGTGTTTCGTTCGCGGTATTGTAAGGCGACGCGGCGCGGTAGATTTTCTGTGTCGGTGCGGAATCCGGACAAACCTTCTTGGCGAAATCGAATATCCAACGGTTTGAATATTCCACGCTCTCGTTAGTACTGTTTCGGTTTCGCATACGTCGGGCCGTGCCCCAAAGAGTGCTCATCGATGTTTCTCTTGTTAACTCGTCGACAAACCGGCGCCAGTAACTACGATTCTTGGCTTTCATTAAATTTTTCATTCGCTTTTCTAATATCGCGTACAGTCGATAGCTAGCGACAAACCCGTCGTTCCGGAAGGCTTTATGCGTGGCAGCCTTCTCCGCGTAGACTTCTGAGTACTCTTTGTCGCACCACGGGTTGGGAGAACGTTTTTGGGTGTTCCCGTCGGGTACTCGTTTCGTCTGAGTTTGAATCGCGATATCGAGAATCGAGTTGGACAAAAACTTATACTCTTCCTCCGGGGGAAGTACCTGTGCTGAATCGATAGTTTTGGATATCTCAACAGCGTAGCTTTTCCAATCAATGCTTCGTGTGGGGTCATAGGAAACATTGATTGGTTCCAAAGGTATTGAACGAGTAGTGATTGCAATTACAATCGGCAGTCGGTCACTACCGTAAGGATCATATTGAAGTTGTCACAAAGGTCTTGAATTGTCGAGGATCGATTGTCGTCGTACAGACATCCCCACTCTGTACCGTGAGAGTTAAAGTATCCAAGAAGCATGCGGGGCGAGGGAAGGTGTTCAATCACGTTAGAGAGTCTTCGATATCCCATAATGGCCCTAGGAGGAATGTAAATAGAAGCAATGAAAAGATCTTTGACAAGCGACAACTTCAATGCCTGACGTCGAAGGGAGATTGATTAGATTGAAGGAGTAGCACTTTTTGATCACTACAAGTACCCCTCCATATGAGTCTTCTCGATCCAAGCGGATAATGTTAAAATCGTGAAAGTTGAGGTTTATAATAGAAGTAATCCATGTTTCACATAGGGAAAAGGCATCACAATTATTGTAATCTAGCAAGTGTTTTAATGAATCAATTTTGGGGATAATACTTCTGCAGTTCCACTGTGAAACAGTGATCAGATCCGTGATTCCGTTTAATAAGTTAGCCATCGAAGGATGCCCCTGCAACGAGGGGCCATTGTTCAGTCAACTGTTTTAAAAATGTTCTTACTGTTGGTAGAATAGCATCTAGCAAGCCTTTCAGAGGATCGGTAATGTTGAAAGCTGTGAATATCCAGTCCACAATGTCAGAGAATTTAAGAAATCCCGTTTTAGGTTGAGTTTCTGACTGTAAAATGGGAGCACTTGGGATTTTTGGTGCCCCGGGGAGTGCTGTAAACTCCTGGTTGTATCTCAATTTCCCAAAACCAGGAGGTATTATCTTCGGATTTGTGGCAGCACTTCCAGTTAATGAATTTTTTTTATTTTGTACCCTTGTTTGGGACAACCTAGGACCCTTACGAGGAAGTTCAGGTTAGTTTTGATTAGGTCTTTTCCTAAAGTTTCCAAGCAGAGCCATAGAATGCCCCTCGCAAGGGTCGTTAGAGGCGTTATCGTCAGTTGGCAAGAGAACGAATGGGTTTTCGGAGATAAGTGGAACAGCTCTTTTAAGCATTTCTGCGTAAGAGCGTCTAGAGCGATCTTTGGCGGATCGCTTCAGTTTATCCGCGCGAAGTTTGTACGTTGGGCATGTCAAAAGTGCATGCGGATTCTCCCCACAGTAAACACACTTCTCAGAGGGCCTACTGCAAGTATCATCCGCATGGCGTTCCCCACATTTACCGCACCGTTGCTTATTGCTACAGTAGGTGGCCGTGTGACCTAGCTGCTTGCAATTGGAACAATTCATGACCCGCGGTACAAACAGTCGCACAGGTAGATGAGCTCCTCCCACTTCAACGTAGCTCGGAAGTGCAGATCCGGCGAAGGTTACGCGAAACGAGTCTGATGGATAGTAATTCCCATCTCCGATGGACTTTAAGTGCAATTGCATGCACTCCAAAATCTTAACTGATTGAAGGTTAGGGTCCTTAAAGCAGCCAACCCCATCATTCATCAGATCATCGACAGTTAGACCCGCATCACTTACCACACCGTCGATCTCCACATCACGAGAAGGAATGTAGACGCGATACTCCAGCGTAAAGAGGCTATTGCTAACGATACCATTGGCCTGTTTCAAGTTAGTAACGACTACGCGCAGTTTATCTGACTGAACCTTTTTAATTTCAGTTACGACCGAGTAACGTTTTGTCAGCTCCCGTTCAACAGTTATGCTGTTTAACAATTTATTTTTGGGCAGAAAGTATACCACCCAAGGACCAGTGGATCCATCCTGGTAAACCTTGACTCGGGGGGGCTGTGAGACATTGGGGGAAAGTGGGGGAAGTGGATCGACCATAACATCATCTGTCTCCGAATCAGATACACGTTCCTCTCCCCCATAATATTCGTCTTCGGAGGGTGATCCTTCTGTTTGTTCCATTTTATTGCGGGAGCAACACGCTCGACCGCGCTATTTAACCAAATACAAACATATTTGTATTTGATTTAACTTAAATCAAAATAAAAAATCAAAAACAATAAAAAAAATCGATAAGAAAAATAAAAAACGAAACACTGGTGGTTGGTTCCTGACGAGCTGGTAGGTGAATTGATCCTTCGTTTATTTTGTCCGTCACCCGCGTGACCTTCACACAGTAGAGAGCTGGTATAGCTCGTCTAAACAAAGCCGTCTCTCAGGCAAGAAAACTGTTTAGTACCGCACTAATTTTTCACTACTTCACACAATTTAATGTTTATAATGTTTATACTCCAGCCCTTACTGGGATAAACACCTTCACCGATATCGCCTAACTCAAGGTAATGTTACAACAAACAACGCACGTGTGTAAACTGAAAGGGCGCTCGGTTAAGAATGAATAATAATAATGATACTAAATGATACCAAATAATTATTTTCATATTAAAAATTGTGTTTTAATGGTGCCCATGCACTAATTCGTCCTAGTTAAAATTTGGGTTGAGGGGGGGGGGGGGCACGCATTTTTGGCCTAGGGCAGAAATGCCGATCAGACTGGTTCTACACCAAAAATGTACTATAACGAAACTATAAGGAAATACCAAACAAAAAAATCTTAATGCAGCATGCGTCCGATTTAAGCAATAAGCCAAAAAATTAAGAATGTCAAAATCAGACCGCATTTTTTGTATGATTGTTCATATTTGTATATAGATTTTTCTTTTTTATAAAGTAACGACATTTGATTAGCAAGAGACTGGAAGGTGTGAAATATTTTTCAATATTAAGAGCTACAGTACTTAAGGAAGAGCAAAGAGTTGAAGGAAGAAAGTTTAGTAAACCGTGAAATAGGGTCATGGGCAAGCTTAGAGTTTCCCGGCAACATAATATTTTATCTTCTATACCCAAGAGTCAGGATATTTTGGCATATATTGACTACTGCGTGTAGAAGATAAAAGGTTAAGTCGCCGGGAAACTCTAAACCTGCTCATTGACCCTACTCCACGCTTTTCTAAACTTTCTTCCTTCAACTCTTAATATTCAAAAATATTTCACACCTTCCAGTCCCTTACTAATTAAATGTTACAACGTAAAAAAGGAAAAATCGGCACACTCTTAGTCATTAATAAAAAAAGAAAAAGAAATGTATTTGTATATTTTGTGAATAAGCGTAGTTTGGGTCCTTACTATTGACTTTGGCGAATTATAATCAGCCTATTCTCGCCCTGTTTCAATTATCACCCAATTCCAATATTGTGCCCTTTAAGATAATCGCTCGAATTGCGATTATATGAAAGCTCAACTCAAATAGGCGCGTGACAGCCACCTATATAAATTCACAGGAAGCTTTTTCTTTGAAGCCTTCGAAAAGCACACAGCTGGTAGAAAAATAAACAAACATTGAAAGAGAATACCATCTACCCACATTTGAGCGACCGAAAATAAAAGTCGCAAGGACAGAACATGCTTCGTAAAACCCGTTTCAAATATATTAGAACATGAAAACCGGAAATAAACTTCAAGCATAAAAATCGAACTGGGACATTCCTTTGTAAGAGTCGAATAAAAAAAAACCTTCAGTAAAAAAACCGGAAAAAAATATATCCGATTCTTATAAAGTAGTTTTTGTTAGCCGACTTTTAATCTTGAACATCAAGATATACGGATGCTCCTACGAACGATTTTTTTTGAGCGATTTTTATACTGGATCTTCATCCTTGCCGTGTTTTACGGATGAGACCTTATTAAGCGATTCTTATATTGAACAATTTTTGTCCGATTGTCATGCTTGAGGATGTTTTTCCGATTTTTAAATTCTAATATGTTTGAAACGGGTTTTTTGAAGCATGTTCTATCCTTATTTTCGGTCGCTGATTTACAATAGAGACTGCCTATCACTCCTATAGTTCGCTTATGACTGTCTCATTGTCTAGTGGCTCCATTGAAAACGGCTTGCGGAGCAACTGCGGCTATATTTTATGCGCCTTTCAGACACGCGCAATGTATTGTCGCGCTTATAATAAAATCTCACATTGCGGGCGTCTGAAAGGCGCATCAAATATAGCCGCAGTTGCTCCGCAAGCAGATTTCAGTGGAGCTTTATTTTTCTGCCAGCTGTGTGCTTTTCGAAAGCTTCAAGGGAAAAGCTGCCTATACATTTATATAGGCGGCTGTCACGCGCCTATCTCAATTGAGCTTTCATATAATTGCATATCGAGCGATTATCCTGCAAGGCACAATAAGATTTTATTATAAGCGCGACAATAAGCATTCAGTCAAAATTCACTTTGAGAGGAAATTCTGGAGAAACCATTAATCGCTGATTATAAATCACAGCAGGAGACGAAAGAGAAAACTTTTCTTTTTCATTAAGTGTTAACATCTATTGAAAGGGAAATTATGTTGTTTCATAACTTAGTAATTCCAATGAAAGCAGAAAAAAATTGATCTATGTTCCAAAGACGAAATATTAATTATTTTCTGACCTAAAACTGAAGAGTATTAAGAGAATTTACTGAAAAAAATGCTACAAAACTCCAATTCAGCTCTTTATTAACATGAGAAAATAAAACTAATTCTAAAGAAGCGAAACGCTACAGCAATTAGGATCAAACATAAAAATTCAAAGTTTACACACAGAAGATAGCGCTTCTCTAGTCCAGCACGACAGATTTGTGTACCTAGCGCGCTACGCTTCTATGAATGACGTCATCAACGACTATTTAAACGGACGGATTTCGCCGAAGCAGCTCAGTTGCCTGTTGAGCAGCAGGCGAAGCAGATCACTGCGCTGTGTGCTTTTACAGCCAGTGTAACTGAGTTAGAAGTCCGTTAGACTGCATGTGGAGGTACGCTACCCAGTGAATGCGAATGAGCTTGTCCATATGCTATCTTTTGTGTTGTGCTCGTTTGCAGCACACTTTTATGTATAATCATTCGTACACAAAATAGTTTGTACATGCGAACTCCATTGGCAAACACGGTTAACATAGTGTCGTGGTATTAGTTGTCTCTTTCGCTCTACCCATCATCATCAGCGTTGATTCATTTTGTTTTGTGCGCTTGGGTTTAGTGTTTGAGGCGAATGTGTAGGTAGATAGAACTAATTTGTTACTAAATTGCACAACGAAAGTTTATTATTTACGTTCGATCAATTCATTGATTCATTTCCCCATCACGTGATTCATTTCCACTCAGCCTATAGTACTTTGATTCTACTAATAGGTACATACTACAAAGCCTATTTATGAATGAATACACTGCCACTTGAAAAACCATTGCAAAAACGCATCTTGTCCATATATAAAATTGTTTTGGATTCTTGTATATTTATAGTTTCGATATTTGATTAAGACCACTGCATTCGCTATATTTATATGCGTACTTTAGGAAAGTTATAATAATGGCAAAATATAACTGCTTCGTCTATACATGAAATCCCAGGTAACCAACAAGCATTAGTGTATGCAGTAAAGTAGCGTAAAATTTGCATTCCGGATGCTTCTTGCAGTATGCTGGCATTCGTTATGCATAACTGTTGTTAATCAGCATTTGAAAAACTGTTTAAAAACTTCTTGCCAGTAAGCAGCATTCTGAATGCACAACAGTAGTAAAAAAGCATTTTCATAGCACAGCAGTAATGTAGCCGTATATTTTGCCAAAAGCGACTTTTAAATAGCAGTTAAAACGACTTAAGTGTTATCAAGTAGCCGTTAAGACGCATTCAGCATGCTTATTGGTTACCTGGGATGTGATTATATTGTCTAGAATTTGATGTTTCTTCACTGGTCCGGGTTTTTTACCACACACAATCGAAAAGTTAGTACAAGCTAATCTTATTCTATAAAGATTTAGTTCCAGATAATAGTACGGTCACAGTTTTCTGTCTTCTTTCTTCAGATCTTCTTAAATACGTTTAATGGGATTCGATCACCTACTACAAATGAAATGACCTGACAACCAAGAAGGTTTGGTTCAATATGTAATATTCGATGTTGATTGGTTGTGATTAAACCATACGTAAAAAATATATTTGATTTATTACCATAAATGTACTAAGAAAATAAATGTTTTACATTGTAAGTAGAGGTTTGCCCACTACTCGGGTTCTGGTTTGCCCGGCGAACCCTTCTTTTCAGGGCGGCCTAGGTGCCTCTACAGAATTTCGGATTTTCGTAACAACAAGAAAAGTAAACAAACTAATAAATTATAAAATTTACCGACTTTTATTCCCGCTACTCTCAACTGCTGCTGCTGCTGCTGGTGATCTGCTACTGCTGGCGGAAAGGAGGGCGGTTTCTTCCGACCGGCCGGGACAACAACGGCCGCGTTCTCCTTTGGTCGTTGGCTGCTCCGGCAGCGGTCCTTGACAATTAGCTAGGGAGGTGAGCTTGGCTCCTTTGTTGGAACCTCCCTAGCGACGTTGGTGACTAATCACCGGATTCACTTGCTCCCCGCAAGGAATCCCAGAAGACACCGCAGTGTTCTTCCCAGGTGGAGCCGTTGTCCTACCTGCTTCCCTCTCCTTGACTGTTAGCTGCAGAGGAGAGCAAGGCTCGTTCGACTTATCCTCTGCAGCGAGAGGGGCGGGTGCGTCGGATCCTTAACTGTTAGCCGGGGAAGCGAAAACTTCTTTACAATTAGCTTCCCCCGACCGCGATCCTGCACCACTAAATTCACTTGTGCCCGAACCACGGGCCGGCACTTTTGACGGATTTAATTTGCCGTCAAACACGCGCACTGGAACGTTTTCTAGTGGCGGAAAACTCCCGAGAAAAAAAACTTCTAAACGGACGTCTGTCTATCGCCGTGGTTCGTCACTTTCTGCCTTTTACGATGGCCGCCTTCCGCACTCGACCACAACAAACAAGCACCAAAAAAACGCACCGCCGCATAGCTGTCATCGCTATAGCACAGCATAGTCAGCCCACTTTTGCAGCGAAAGGAGAGCGGTAACCTAACTAAACCCTATGCTATTTATTTACAAATACACAACAAAAATTACTACACCTATCTGGACTAATAACAACGTTCATGGACTATTATTTAAATGAAATTTACATCAAAAACATGAACGAGCATAATGAGCAGCGGTGAGTTATGTTGCAATAACAATACACTCTACGGAGAGAGTACGCACAAATAGGTATATTTCCACCCAGTGCTAAATTGTTACCCTGACGGGTTACAACATTAAGTAGTACAGTCCTACGTCTACAGCTCGTGCAACCCCATAGGGCTGCCCCTTGTAGTTTTTTTTCCAATGGAGTGCATGTAGTCCGCATGGACCAGCTCAGCCATTACCCAAACTATCCATCTGACCCATACCAGGACTGACAACTATAACTGTTCCACCTGGTTTCGAAGAAAAAAAAACTTTTACTAGGACGGATTTGCCACCTAACCTTACTTATTACTATTAGGAAACTTAAAAATTTTGGCCTAGCTCAGTATATTTTTTTTTTCGTTATCTAGCCTGTTGTGTAGATTTCTTACCTCCAATCAATTTCTCCTCTGCTATATACACGCAGAAGAAGCAGGCCTTCTTGACACAACAAAACGATTAGTTGAATTTCAAACTTGACGAATGACTGTTTTAAACTGAAACGGGCGTTTCTCGAAAGCACCTATTTGGTTTAGTCCAAAAAATACTTCAGAATTCCGGTTCATTTTCGACTGAGCTTAACTGGAATGAATGAATATCTTAGTCAGGTTTTGTGATATGTTCGCTAACTTGGATATTATTTAATGCTTTTAACTATGTTATAGTTGAGTGACTTGAAGCAATCAGCGAGTAGACTAGTTTTAGGCTACCTTTTTTTTAATTTCGTTCATGTTTCCATTTCATAGTCTTCGGTTGATCGTTGGCAGAGATTGTCAACGGCTAGGTACCTTTGTGCGTCAGGTATTCGCTGAATCTCAGCGAATCGAAATGTGCATCGAATCGAAATGTGCCTGCGAACAACCTGCCACAACGCGTCCATACTTATTACTGTGCCAAAGAGCAGGGAAATAAAATTCTGTGGTCAAAGTCCGCGATCTAATTCTAATTTTTCCCCGTCCCTACCACACATACAGATTTTTTTAATTTTTCAGCAATAATTTTTATTTAGTTTAATTACCTTACTCGGAAACTTCTTTAGGCAATTACAAAACGAAGTATATAATTACAAACGCCATATTGAACAATGTATTCAACTTTTCTTACACTACAGGGAACTTACAAGTTACTCACATCACTTCATCTTTTTCATGTGCATCAGATGCTTCTTCAGGGCCAACTGTTTTTCGCGGAACGACTTCTTTACCTTACCGCGGGCCTTATGCCGAATCATATTGAAGTTTTTACCCTTGCGTTTCTCCCGGTTTGTTTTAGAGCAAAACGGATCATGGCGGTTATCCTTGTAGCCGAATTTTTCTCGTCCCTCGCGACCTTTTTGCATGCTCTCAATACGTGCCTCCTTGTCCGTCTTTCGTTTCTTGTAGATCATCTCGATATCATCTAATTTGACGAATTCGCTTTTTTCTTTCTCCAGCTGTCGTTTCCTATTGTTGTGAGTCATCTTTTTCTTCACTTGTTCCTGTTCGATTCGAGCAAAATCGGCATCAGTAAATAGTTTGGTTAGGGCCAATTCTTGAATTGCTTCCTTGGAGTTAAGCGTTGTTAAGTCAGTTTCCGATGAACATTTTTGAGTCGTTGATTTTTCATTTTTCTTCTTATTTGTTTGTATGACGTTTACCGATTTTTTATCTTTCGATTTTTCTTCATGGTTCGAGTCTTCACCGTCACTTTCTCCACACTCAGCTTCAGAATCTGTCTCCCATTCATCTTCATCATCCGACTGATCTTCGACATCTGAACTCTTCGTTTCCTTAGGTTTAACCACCGTGATTTCTTTCCTTTTTTCATTCATGATTTCATCATCACTTTCGACATCTACCCATCCGTCATCAGATTCCGATGACATCTCTGAGGCCTCCCCTACTTCTAGGTCAGGTGCGGCTGTCAGTAATGCCTCCGTACCAGGAATATGATCCAAAGTATTAATTTCACCGTATTGTTTTGGTTTTATTTCAGCACTCGCTTCCGTAGGACGACCTCGATCTTTTTTTGCCAGCAACATTGGAATCTGTTCGCGGTACAACAAAATCAACGATTTTGCTGCCATCATAACCGATTTCTCTTTGTAATTTTTGTACATTGTAAGATCACGAAGCAAATCCTCGTTCATCGCAAGTGGACAACGTACGCAAATCTCACGGACGGCGTTTAAACCAATTGCCATAACATCACTCGAGTTGCGCTCAGATACAAAGTTGTTAACCAAGGTTTTAATCACAGATTCTATCAGTTCCGGTGGAACCAGTTCGTGAGAAGATTGCGCAGCAAATTGTAAAATTCGTGTGACCTGCCTTTGATGCGGCTGGATAAATCTACGAATAGAAAAAAATCGCAATAAACTTTCCTATGCAATCCATTTGTTCCAACAAATGACTAAATTCTTGGCCTAATTTATTTTTAAGTTGATGAGTATCTTGCCAAAAACTCTATTTAAACTTACCGTGTAATGTATGGGTAAAAACTGAACAGGAATAGCTCATGTATTCCGATCAGTCGAGATATTACATCCAGATGCATTAGTTTGACTTCAAAACGCTCGTTTCCATTTTGCAACTGCTTAAACAAATTTTCAGCCATACCTTGGGGATTATGAATCAAGTGGATGGCTGAGAAGTTGAATGACTCGGCCTTGGTTTTCTTTTTTTGTGCCTGATTGTATAACTTCTTCGCGGCTTCCAGTTGCTTTTTACGTTTTTTGGTCTTCTTATTGATTCGATTTGTCATCATGATACCCTTTAAATTAACTTCTTTGTCGCTATCTTCGTCGGAACCTTTCACATCTTGCTCGTCGGTTCCTAGGAAAAATTTCAAAGACGCTACCATCACTTTGGTCACTTTAGAGAAACAACCAACCGTTGCAATTACATTAACTGTTTTCGCGTCATTCCAGATATGCTTCTTGTACAGCTCAACCATTATATCGATCGACATTTTGGCGGCTTTTGGATTGGCATCCTTCAACATCGTGTACATAAAATTCTGTAACGTCGAATTCAGTTTCATGTCCTTATGTTTGGCGTTCATATTTTTAATATCAGTTATAATGTGGTTCTCGAGAAAGGTTCGGAGAGCTTTGTCTGGGCACCGAAGCAGTTGGAAAAACAATTCAAGCAAATCCAATGGGGAAATCAAATTTTTGTTACGCAGCAAAATCAGAGCTCGGCAGAAGGTGTTTCTCATCTCCGAATTCAGCGTTGTTGAGTGCGTTTTCAATATATCTACGATTGTCTGAGGAAACGTCGTTAATTCCTCTACGTAACATTGAGCTACCTACAACCATATTTCAATGAGTTTATTAAAATAGTAACATTTTAATTCTCACCTGAGCAAGAAACATGATCGATTCGCACAAGCTTTTGCTCTCCTTATCTGGTTCTAGGCGAAAAATTTCCAGCACGCTTTGAAAGTGGTGATATTGTTGAAGGAATTCTTCCCGATACGAATCTGGATCTCGCTTGATCATGTTTTGTAGTTGAGGGAGATTGTCCGGCAGCTGATTATTATGTCGCACCATTGCTTAAAAGTAAATATATCCTTCGATTAAATATAAATTTCAGCACAAAAAACAAAACGCGCTGTTCGATCACATGTGACTATTTTGACAATTAGGTAATCGGTAATTTGATTGATTCCCAGTTAAGTTCAGCCGGAAAATGAGCGGAATGCTGGCTGGCTCTAACTGGTATTCCGGCTCAAGTGATGCAACCGTTATAGTTATAGAATCGCCCAGTAAAGTTCAGCCGGAAATGAACTGGAATTCTGGCTGGTTCCAGTTCGCACACTGGCTCCAGTGACACAACCGATTCTAACTACACTGCAAATAACCCACTGAGACGTCCAAAAAATTGTTTCAAAATTGTTCAACACGGGTCCAACGATAGACATTTGTTGAACGGTTATTTGGACGTTGTCCAAATTGGTCCAACGAACGTCCTTTATTGAACGATTTTGAAACCAACCGTTCTTAGAGGGAATGTACACTTTTTTTCGAAGAGTTTCGACACATAAGATTTAAGTGCCAAGCCACACTGAAAATTCAAGAGCTTTCCATTTGTCCTTTAATGAATTTACACTTCAAAATTAAGTGTGCCACCCTATGACATGATCGACTATCATCACACTTAAAATTTAAGTGTCAACATATTAAATCATACATGTTTCACCCATATTTTCGAAAACATTCCACCCATAAAATTTAAGTTTCAAACCACATGGAAAAATCAAGATTTTTCCATATGCACTTTAATAAAATTACACTTGAAAAGTATGTGTACCACTTAATGGCATAATCGATAACCATCACAATTCAATTTCATGTGTCAGTGCAATAAATCAGAAAAGTTTTGCTCTTTAAATCCATTGGTTTTCACAAGTGCGGCAATATTAAGTGCAGAAACACTTAAAAAGTTCAGTTTTCCACATCAATTTAAGATGGCTGTGAAAAAACGTGCAGAACTGATATTTAGACAGGATTTCGGCAGCGTATTCTGGTAATTTTAGATGGTAAGTAATATATTATGAAAAGTTATAAATTATTGACCTGTTTTTTCTTTATTACAGAATGAAGATGAGGTGCTAGCGGAACTTAAGCTAGGGACATCCAGCTTTTCAAGTGGACGAACTTACGCAGCCAGTTGTCTTCAGAAGCTGAAAAATAAACTTTACTCCATAAATTTGTTATTTGTAAGTAGATTAAGTTGGCTTTTATAATAAAATAAAATAAAAGATCTAAATAAAACAAAAATATATAGTGTACTTACATCTTTATTCAAAGCAAACAATGCTCTTGCCATATAGAAATTAACATTTACACACATGTCTTTCATAAGAAATTATTTATTCTTTAAGTTGACACGGTTGATGTCCACCCAGTTAAGCTCAGCCGGAAGTGAACCGGAATTCTGGCTGGTTCCAGTTCGTATTCCGGCTCCAGTGACACAACCGATTCTAGTTAGAATCGGTTGTTGCACTGGAGCCGGAATACGAACTGGAACCAGCCAGAATTCCAGTTCATTTCCGGCTGAGCTTTACTGGGCATGTGAATTACACTCAATAACTATTTTTCAGACACTTCATTTGAAAGCACCACGCATATGAAACTTAAGTGCGGCATCTGTTGGAATTAACGAGTTTTTAAAGAAGATTGTTATTAAGTGTCTAACACATAAGATCTAAGTGTGAAGTCAGTTGCGGCAAAATTAAGTGTAAAACACTTGAGTTCAATGTGTGGATTATTTGCAGTGTAGAATCGGTTGTGTCACTGGAGCCGGAATACGAACTGGAACCAGCCAGAATTCTTGTTCATTTCCGGCTGAGCTTAACTGGGCGGTTGGCACTTGAGACCAATGAGGGATATATATATATATATATATATATATATATATATATATATATATATATATATATATATATATATATATATATATATATATATATATATATATATATATATATATATATATATATATATATATATATATATATATATATATATATATATATATATATATATATATATATATATATATATATATATATATATATATATATATATATATATATATATATATATATATATATATATATATATATATATATATATATATATATATATATATATATATATATATATATATATATATACGTTTTTGGGACAACAACTCGGCCTACCGATAACTACCGATAAACTTTTTGCCCGGTCAAACCATTCGGAATTCGATTCGGAATCCTGAATGGAGTCATTATGGATTCTAAATCAAATGCAACAACCGATTCTGAGTCGGAATCGGTTGTTGCATTTGATTTGGAATCCATAGTGACTCCATTCAGAAATCCGAACCGGTTCCGGAATGAGTTTAACTGGGAGTGACCCTACCGATATTATTGAATTCTATATCTGGCCACCCTGAGTACTAGAACAAAACTGTCATTCATGACACTGCTTTTATTTATTAATATGTTTACGTTGAAATATTATATATAACAATAAAAAAATATTACTTTTGTCGCTAAACTCGAGATCTTTTATTTTTATTGTAATGGATACATCTGATATCTGTCGGGTTTGTATGGATGATGATGGTGATAATTTTACATCGCTTTATGAGGAATCGGAAGGCTTTCCTTTAACTCCTGCCGAAATGATATCTAATTGCGCTGGGATCGAGGTAGTACACTTCTAATATAAAATAGTGTTTTTTTTCAATTCGATATCCTGTTAGTTTATACACATAATCAGGGCAATGTAATGCCTTATCAAATTATTTTTTCTCAATGAGTATCGTTTTTTAGGTAGAAAGAGACGACGGATTGCCAGGAGTGATATGTAATGAATGTCTACGCGCTATAAATGAAGCACATTTAATCCGTTCAAAATGCCGCAATACTGATAGAAAACTAAGAAAAATTCTTAATCTGAGGAACAAGTTAAATGTTAAATCAACTATTGAAAACTCTTCAAAAAACCTAAGCCCAATAATTGAACGTGAAAGATTACCTGCTGTCTTGGAGACATCGCCCTGCGAGGAAGTGGGGAAAGAAAGCATCTCCCGTGAATATCTGAGTGATCGCAAACCTTTGGTTGACAATGATTTCATAGAAAAAGAACTAGCAGATGCTATTCCTGGCGAATCGCAACATACATGCAAAGACCAACTTCGACAGCTAGAAGTAATCAAAACATCACTTATTCTCGTCAAACAAGAAGATATGCAGCAGGGTGCTGCGGCGTTGGAAGAAGAATATCTTATTGAGGAACTTAAAGAATTTACTGACGAAGATGTTAATAGTGAAACCGAGCCATCGAATACTTCAGCAAAAGTTTTCGAAAAAGAAGAGTTGTTGCAAAACCCATCGTTGGATGGCGCAAAAGACAACTCGGGTCTTGAAACTGAAACATTTGTGAAAATGGAAGTACAAACTTTAGAGGAAGATGAATATGAAGACTACGAAGCAATAGATGAAGAATCGGAGGCAGGAGAATTTGGAGAAGTTTCACAATCAAATGATATTGCTAGTTGTTGCGGTTGTCCGATGGAGTTTGCTACAGTAGAAGAGTTGGTGAATCATTCCAAGTCTACTCATCTGACTAATAAAAATGAGAATACTTTGCAGGAATGGTTTTCATGTGAAATATGTTACAAGAAGCATAGTTCCCAGAAGGCTCTCGACTACCATAAAACATATCAACGGAATAAAAAAATGCGTACCTGCGTCTATTGTAAGTTGATTTTACATAGTGTGCGCAAACGCAAACAACATGAACAATTGCACAAAACCCTTCCGGAAGATTATGAAATTAATTGCTGTGGCTGTGATCAAATGGTTCCGCTCAAGCAACTAGGAATACATTCAGAACAATTTCACAAAAAGACCAATCAAGTATTCAACTCAAAATTTGTATGTGATGTTTGCTTCCTAGATTGTGGTTTTAAACATAGATTAGAGTACCACCAATCCAAGCAAGAGCTTCCCAAGGTTACAAAAAATGTGGAAAGGCATTCACATTCGGATAAAGTATTCGAAGCTCCTACTGCCGATATCGACGGTAGGCAACGTTTTATTTGTGATATATGTGAGAAGCATTTTTCAACGAAAGGAAATCTGAAGTCGCATCATTCGCTGCATGCTACAACTGAAAAGCCATTCAAATGCATTCATTGTGAAAAGGATTTTTCCAAAAAAAGCAATTTCAACGTTCATATGCTAAGAGCACATTCGAATGATAGCGCATTTCGTTGTACTATGTGTAGCAAACGATTCAAATGTGCTACTAATTTGAAAACACACATGAGAGTTCATACAAAAGAACGACCGTATTCGTGCACATTCTGCCCAAAGAGGTTTGCGCATCTTTCGGATAAGCGTAGACATGAAATTGTACACTCCGGAAACTACCCGTACCGATGTAACTTGTGTAATAAACCTTTCACAAGAAAAACAGTTTCAGAGCGACACCAAGAGATCTGTAACAAACGATTGGAAAGCAATAAAACAGCCCGCGATCAAAAAGTCAGTCGACAGCTAGATAATAAAACTCAATATTCAAACGCAGTTACCACGATTTGTGATATATGCGATGAGAGATTTATGTCAGTAGTAGACCTTACAAATCATCATGTGGAAAGACATGCCCAAACGTTGCATGACGGAACCTATGAAGCTGAAGTTGAGATCGAATGAGGTAGATACTAAAAAACAAAAATTTCGGGAATATCCGATGAACAAAATTACTGTTTAGATCCATATTGATCCGAACATTACCTCCTGGGATTTTATTTAGAAATCTATTTATAAAAATGAGACTTCAGTGTTGAACATTTTGGTCAACAAGAAATAGTTTTAGCACCTGATTTTGTGTTGGATTCAGATATACGTGACCCTATGGGATACAAAAGAGATAAGGAGATAACCTATAGTGCTAGCTACTGCTGGTCGGAGCAGTCTCACTTTTAGATGGGAGCGGGCCATTTGGCATAAGGTCATTTGGCATAATGGACATTTGGCATAACGGTTATTTGGCATAATGGTCATTTGGTATAATTTGGGGAATTGGCCACACTGAAGGTCCATTGGCATAATGGACATTTGACATAACGGTTATTTGGCATAATGGTCATTTGGCATAATTTTTAGAATTGATTACACTGAAGGTCGTTTGGCATAACGGACATTTGGCATAACGGTCATTTGGCATAATGGTCATTTGGCATAATTTTGAGAATTGATCACACTGAAGGTCATTTGGCATAACAGACATTTGGCATAACGGTCACTTGGCATAACGGACATTTGGCATGACGGATATTTGGCATAGTTTTGCTAAGTGATCTCACTGAAAGTCATTGGCATAACATACGAATGAGTAGTTTATCAGGTGAATGACCCATAAGATTAAAGCTGCACTAAGCAATAATAATAATAATAATAATGTGTTGTTATCTATTACGTAATATTGATTATATTTCGAGTGGATTTTTAACATTTTATAACTGATTTAGCCTTCTTTTAAATATGAGCAATTCTTTTGAGTTTCATTTTTGAAATCTTTGTGCTTTTTCATCTTTGCAATTATGAATTCTTTGCTATGATATACGTTTTAGTATAGTGTAGAACAGCGATCCACCCGACGTCTGTTTTGTTTTGATTATTATTATTATGATCTCCAATGAGTTATACCAAATGTCCATTGTGCCAAATGATCTTATGCCAAATGACTATGCCAATTGACCCGGACCCCTTTTAGATAGGTATATTAAATTTTCTGGTACATGCACGGCAAAGTAATGGATACACTTATGAATATAAGTCGAATCTTGTGAATTGTTTAATTCTGACATTTCTAACAATTCCAAAGCTGTATGTTTTTCGTAACATTTAAATAAACTTCATTAACTTGCATTATAAAATATGCGCGCTAAAGGTGTATATTTCATACGCGAATGAAATGAAATTAGAAGTTTCATATGAAGAAATGTATGAAACAAACGCGTTTTTTTTCTTTTCTCTCGTTTTTGTTCTATCGCGCTTCCATTGACGTTGAGTAGATGAGTTGGTACAGCGGTTTTCAACTTCCTTCCGCCTGTGTAGTCTCGGAGATTCTTCTTCTGTATTTAGCTTCCTATTCGAACCTCGATGATCCATCCTCTTAGTTATCCGTTGCGTTCTCGTCGACTACGTACACTTAGTTTCCGGACTCTAGAGGTATAGTCGGTTGGAATCACTTGGTGCATCCGGTCAATGCTGGCAGATACTCACGGATTCACCTTCTCGAACATTGGTCCTCCAAGCATTGTGTGAGCTTCCAGTGTTATAAATGTTGTTCTCGGTTAGCCGACACCTTGAGCACCGTACGACGGCTGCCATGACTGCTTTGACGGAGCGGACCATCCGCTCTCAGGATTCAACCATATGAGGAGCTGATGGTGGGTTGAAGAGCCAGTTGATTCTTGCGTTCGGGAGCGTCTCCACGCAGTTCTCAATCTGTTCTACTAGTAGGTTACTTGTCCCTTGAAATACGTACCGTTGTCGGAGTGAAATGCTGCTGTGGCGCGGTTCACGAATCAACGAATCGCTATCACGCAGGACTATGGACAACCTCCAGGTGTACCGCACATTTGTTTATTGTTCTATCAACACCAACAGGCCTCTTGGCCCTGATGGTGGTTAGCAAGGGTAGATAAAAAATATTTTTTTGAAAACTCGCTGAAGTCCGGTAATAGCGCTGTGGCGAGCGTAGTTGGTTCTCCTATATATATATATATATATATATATATATATATATATATATATATATATATATATATATATATATATATATATATATATATATATATATATATATATATATATATATATATATATATATATATATATATATATATATATATATATATATATATATATATATATATATATATATTATATATATATATATATATATATATATATATATATATATATATATATATATATATATATATATATATATATATATATATATATATATATATATATATATATATATATATATATATATATATATATATATATATATATATATATATATATATATATATATATATATATATATATATATATATATATATATATATATATATATATATATATATATATATATATATATATATATATATATATATATATATATATATATATATATATATATATATATATATATATATATATATATATATATATATATATATATATATATATATATATATATATATATATATATATATATATATATATATATATATATATATATATATATATATATATATATATATATATATATATATATATATATATATATATATATATATATATATATATATATATATATATATATATATATATATATATATATATATATATATATATATATATATATATATATATATATATATATATATATATATATATATATATATATATATATATATATATATATATATATATATATATATATATATATA